>NW_017306943.1:54925-158389 GCF_000935625.1 Nanorana parkeri | reverse complement strand
TTTTTTATTTATATATTTTACGGCTACTTCCAATGAAACATATACACCGTGTACACTATTAATGTGTGTTTATTGAGCCGTTCTTTTGCTCTCTATTGTCCATCGTTGCAAACTTGTTAATATCTGATCATTTAGGAAGTAAAAAGAAATGTAATACATTTTAAAATCACTGAATAGAAAACTTTAATGCTCAGATATTTTAAAAACAGGCTTTAAGGAAGCATGTAGGAAACATAAGTAAAAAAATAAACATACAGTTGAACTTTGTATATTTTGCTGTTTTGCCTGCCAAAGGAATTGTCATTTTGTTTAGGCACTCTTAAGGTAATCTGGAAATCGTTATTGCTAAATGAGGAAATCATACTGTCTGCCTGCCTGGACAGTGTGGCAAATGTATGTAAATTGACTAAACAGAATTGCAAATCATTTGGCAGGTACAACAGTAAACGTATATGTATTTTAAAAGCACATTTAGCTTGAGTTTTGCTTTAAAGGAGAACTATGGGGTTAAGGCTTTTCCCTATAGTTCTCCTTAGGGTAACGGGAGGACACAAACTAGTGTCCTCCTGTCACCCTAGGTTCAGTATACCTCGAGCTGTAGCTCGCGGTATACTGAGACGCCGCAGCTGAAGCGGATCCCGACAATTATGCCGGGATCCGCCCAGCTGCGTGACTGACAGTTGGCTCTGCCGATCTAGAGGCAGAGCCAGCTGTACCCGCCCCCTCCCCCGTCCGTTCCGCCAGTCAGCGCTGGCGGAGCGGGGAATCCAGCCCCTCCCCTCACAGCTCTCTGCCGTGACAGAATCGAGAGGTGAGCGAACGCCAATATGTGTTTGCTTACCTCCCGATCTACTGAGCCGACCTGTGACAGTCTCATTGTCACAGGTCGGCTAGAACTATGAGGTGAGTGAAAAGCACTCGCCTCATAGTTCTCCTTTAACAGATTGAGGGAGGCAATGTAATCATTTTATTAATTGGCACTAAGAAGCTAAGAATAGAGTTTTATATATCAAAGCACAGGGGACAACAGCATTCAGACATGTATTGATATAGCACCATCAATTTACGCAGCGCTATACATAAAATTAATTTTCATCAGTCCTTGCCCTGAAAGAACTTACAATCTAAGGGCCCTATCTCTCTTATGCATACAAACTAGATTATTATTATTATACAGGATTTATATAGCGCCAACAGTTTGCGCAGCGCTTTACAATATAGGACAGACATTACAATTGCAATACAATTCAAGACAAGATGGTAAGGAGGGCCCTGCCCCTGAGGGCTTACAATCTGAAAGAGGGAGGGGGAAGTGATACCTGAGGAGGTAGCTGTGTGGGGCTGAATTGTTTGAGAATGTGATGATTGATCCAATGAACTTACCAGCATAAAAAAAGGGCCATCTTTATTGCATCCTCTTTTAAAGAAATCATGTCCATACTTACCTATTTCAAGCAATGTTGAGCAGTGCATTATAGAGGATGGGTTACACCCAATGTATTAATCTTCCACGTTTTTGTGTTTTAAGGTCCTTGCTCTGGTGTTTATTCGCAAATTATTGGACTTCTGTTTCACCAAACGTGAGCTAAGCTGGTTGGATGATTTGATACCTGAAAGTAAGAAAAAGAAAGAGGATGATAAGAAGAAAAAGGAAAAGGAGGTAGTCTTTGGTTTTTCCTTCTTTGTTATACTCGTCATAGAGAAGCATATTCATTTTCTTCAGACGCAAGTGTTCTGCACAGGTACTGTTTATAATAGGGAGGCAGTTCTTTTTCCCTTGAATAAAGATACCTTTTAGCCTCTCTTCATATATAGCATTTGCGTTGCCCGCGCGGTTTTACGTGCGGAAGACCGCAAGGCACAAAAACGCTAAAGTCCTTACAACAGATTCCGCTTGTTTGTGGCTATTACTATAGCCCCGAACATGTGGAATCCGTCCCTGAAATTGCACTCGGACTATTTTGCGGGACGCATGGTTTTGATCCCTGCAATAGTTTGAACAATGCACATTAAAGTGCATTGTTTTGTATGTTTAGAGCGGTTCCGCACGCGGTCGAATACACATAGATAACCGCTCCTGTGTGAATGGAGCCTTACCTTGGCTGCCTACTTGCTATGTGGCTCTAGCGGCATAAGCTAAAACATTTAGTGCACTTTCAGCTGTCTGTATGTCGGACCCTCTATTTATATTGCTAGAGTTGTTCCATTGAACTGTAGCGCACTGTGTATAAATCTCAGCTTAAAGTAGAAGTGTTGCTGTGGGCACAAGAGAAGCAGGAAAGCTGTACAAGCCTGAACTCTGCTCTCCCGTCTTCCTGTGTGCCTGCTTTGTGTTCATATTAGAAGGGCTGTCAGACTACCACACTCTGCTACAGCAGAGGAGCTGAGCTGCTGAGGATGAATTACTCCACAGTACTTACAGCTATAAGGGTCTGTGATGGCTTGCCTTAAAGATCATTTTCTGCAGAAGAATATGTCAAAATGTAAATGTCCTTAGCTTAAGCACAGTTGTAGTGTATGCTTGGCATTCAAGATTTGGTTGTATAATATACTTTAGATTTTCCAAAACTGTTTTTAGATTTATATACTATTAGATTTTCCAAAACGTGTGAATAAAACACAAAGTGTGGGCAGTAGAAGATGCATAGAGGTGTGCGATCCATCTATTTGGTGTGTACAATGAGAGCCTAAGTTCAGTCTTTATCCAATCAGTCAGGCCCTTGCCTTTAGAAAAAAGTAGCTGCTCTTTAGAATTTAAAGTACAAAGGTAAAATAGGAATTTCTAGAAATTGCAGCATGCTGTGCTTATACTGTGCTACTATTGTGTGCATAGAAGTAGAGTTTTGCAAAGGAGTGAATTGGCTTTTGACCATCCTCTTCCTCTCTCCTTTACAAAACAAGAAGATTGAAGATGACTCGCCTGAGGTACGTTAATGAAGTGTTACATTGTGTGCAGACTTTGCTGAGTATACATGTTTTTTATTTGATTAAAATCCTTCCGATATTTTTATACAAAGATTGATTTTATTGTAATGGAGGGTATACTGTATATCTGAACGTACCAGCGTTGTAGAGACATGCCGACGATCCCCGCCTCTGGAACTCGGGGTGCGAAAAGGGAGCCCAACCAAGCCTTGTGACAGGAGTAGGTAAACTCCGGCACTCCAGCTTGGTGCAACAATCCTATTAGGCACTGCAACACTCTAACAGCCACAGGCATGATTGCCAGAGGCAGATGAATGATGGGATTTGTTTCACCACAGCTGGAGGGTCAGAGTTTGCTTACCCCTGCTCTATGAACTCAGTAGGAAAGAAGGAAGTCGCACACTGATGTCAGATCACATCCACCTTGGACATGGCACACTGCAGCCCTGCTTATGACCATCCCTTTCTAAGATTACACCCGAACAGTTTGAATCACAGAGATAGTGACAGTGACACCACGGATGATATGGAGAGATACATGTGACCAAGCACATATTGGGTGAAACAGAGAGGGGTGTTCCTAGGCAAGGCTGCAGTGTGCTATATTTGGGTTTAATAAAGTTGGACGTGTGACCTCCTGCTTTTTCTATACCAGAGTGGTAGGACATTGGAAGCCAATGGTGTTGGGTGTCTTGTCAGTGCCCGTTTGGGTACCTCTTATGTAAATAGCTGCCATTTGTATTTTTTAACAATTAACATTCACATAAGTTGTCAATCTTTCTGTCAAACATCCGCATAGTTTGGTTTCTTTAATACATGATTCCAGTAAATGCAGAGGTTGTAGAATGTTTTTAGTTTTCTTTGCTATTATTATAAATTTAATGATCATCAAAGTGACAAATAATTTAAGATCTATAGGTGCAAATGTTGCAAACCATGGAAAGACTGATGTATCAAATAGTGATACAAGTAAAGTATAGCATCTGATCTCCTCCTCTGCCACTGACCAATTAGGTTTCAAAGGGTCATGAGTTCTTTTCAAAAGTAGTCTGTTGGATGAACTGAAGTGTTAATTATTCTAGTTTTTCCCAATTCTTCAGGTGATCAGCTTAAATTTTGGTTACATAAAGAAGCATGAAAGGAATAGTTAACATGTTAACCTGGTAGATTTGTAGTTAGGGCAGAGTCCTTACAGAAAAGGGACCCTGTTGTGGCTACAAGACCAGAAGTGAAGGGGGAATCTCCCAACTATGACAAAAAAGCCTCACGGCTTTTGACCATTCCCTACGCTACCAAAAGTGAACAGATACAGTTGTTGCTTTAGAGCTACTTTACTAACATATCCATTATGCCTTTGTTACAAATTGAGTATAAAATCAACTTGTTAACTGGGTTTATTACCTGTTTGCATCCTTATGCTGGTACATGCATTTTAAAGATCCACTGTATCTAAAGAGAGTGATCGATTTGCACTTTGGTGTGGCAGAAAAGTAGAAACTGCTATTTAGTAGGGATGAGTTTGGTTTCGAATCAAGTAGAAAACTGACAATGGTAGCCCAGTCAACTGCAGCTGGGGCATACCTCGTCCTACAGCTGCTTGAAACAAAAGGGCATGAAGCTGGAGACATCATTGACCTTATATAGCCACATTTGGTCAGTGATAATTGACCTAATATGGCCATGTGGTTCATGTAAGGTCAACGATGTCGCCAGGATTCCGCCCCTTGCTTTACATGCAGCTGAGGGATGGAGAATGTCTCGGCCACAGCTGATTGGACTGGCACTGACAGATTCCTTCTGGGTTCAGACAAACTCAAGTTTGGACAAACCCAAGTTTGGATCGAGCCCGAACTCATGCCTATTGTTTAGCTGTGAGAAGTTGTCTAAACAAGTTTCTGCCACCCTCTGCAGGCCAATTTTGACAACCAACAAAGTGGGTATTGTAATACCTGTGCAAAGATAAGAATATTGGGTAATGGCTAGAATATACAACGTTTTTTCTGTTCTTTAGTAACAATGGTGATAAGTATAAGATTCTGGCTGTCAGTGTGCAGCCAATATGAATTGAAAAGATTTATTTCTTCTTTTTTTATTAATGAAGATATTATTTCTATTGCATGCTCTGTGTTTTGTAATTGGATGACCGCTGTTTTTAAGCATATTACTATCTATTTTGTTAAGCGATCTGTTCATGTTCGCTGCATTACAAGTATTTTTTCAGACCTATTCAGTAGAACAAAAGAAAAGTAATGAATATCTTGCTGAGGGTGATCATACATTCTGTCTGCAGGAAGCCGAGCGAATGCTCCACACGGAGGACAGTGACAATGTTCAATTGGCTTATGATGGCAGGAATCTTCTTCAGATTCCAGTGAAGAGCTTAAAGTACAGGTACGCAGCTGGGAATCTTGTTTCTATGATGTCCTTCTTTGGGACTGGTAGGCGGGTACTTTATTTAAAGAGATCCTATCACCAGGCAATTCACTTACACAAAAATCTTCCTATAAGATTATATGTGCATCTAACACATTTCATGCATTTTATTTACATGTAAAAGCCTAGTATAACATAGACATTCAAAAGCTGTGAGACTCCTGCTGGGTGGCTTCATCCTGGATGAGACATAAGCAGCCTCAGAGCTGTCACTCAAATTAAACTTTATAGTATTTCCCTTCAATCCTCCCTGGCAGCTACACAAAAAGGTTATGTAGTGAGGTGAGGGGAGGATGTGGATAGTAATTAGACCCCCACCCCCCCAGAAGTGAAGAGGGCTATGATGTGCAAGGAGGAAGGGGGTCGGAGCTAGAGAATTGACTCTTCTGGGGTAGTCACATTTTCTAGCATGTTCAAAGGCACATTTACAAACGAATGTGAAATAATTTATGGAAAGGACAAAAACTGCATGTAAACATTACAGATACTTGTTTTTTCTGCAATTTTTTTAAAGTTGGTGGCAGGCTCTTTAATATTTGTGCTGCCTAAGGCAATGCACCCTACCATACATGCTCCAACTCTGCATTAATGCCCTTGGTTACTAACATCACCTTTATGTTTATTCTCTAGCCTTGATCCATCAGTTGTAAACATATCAGATGAGATGGCAAAAACAGCACAATGGAAGGCCCTTTCAATGAATCCTGAAAATGCCAAAACCTCCAAGTCTAACCAGAGGTAGCTATTTCACTTACTGTCTAATTACACTTTAGCCAAGGAGAAAGCCAAAGGAGAATTATGAGGTGAGTGATTTTCACTCAGCCTCATAATCTGAGCCGACCTGTGTCAATGAAACTGTCACCGGTCGGCTTAGTAGATCAGGAAGTGAGCGAACACATACCGGCGCTCGCTCACTTCTCGATTTATCCGTGCAGAGAGCCGTGACAGGGGAGGGACTGGATTCCCCCCTCCCCTGTCCGATCCTCCAGCGCTGACTGGCGGAACGGACGGGGGAGGGGGCGGGTACAGCTGGGTCTGCCTCTAGATAGTGAGGGCCAGCTGTCACTCACGCAGCTGGGGTAGCTGTAGCTCGCAGTATACTGAGCTTTGGGTGACGGGAGGACTCTAGTTTGTGTCCTCCCGTTACCCTTAAGAGAACTATGGGGAAAAGCCCTAACCCCATAGTTCTCCTTTAATCCCTGTTCCATTAAAACAAGCATGGGCTCTGAGGGTTGGTTGGTGAATGTAAATTGTGGAGTTGGCTATCAGCAGACAATGCCAATTTGCCCATTTAGGGTGTCTCTTTAAAGCCTAGGGCTTGCACATCGGATGCTTACGTCCTTTAATTCCCTCCTTGTTTGGTAAATTTCCTACAGCATTTAACTGACAGGGTGTCACTAAGACTGAACGCAGGAAATAAATTACACCTGCTTCTTTGCATTATTTCTGATTTATTTATTAGATATTTATGTAAACAGTGGAAAGTACAATTAGATTGCCTCCATGATTTTCATCAATCATTTTTAAACGGTTTTACATTTTTTAGGAATTTTTTAGAAATGTGCAAATGACCTTTTAGTATCAAACAGTTATTATAACTAGAGTTGGAGTTTCTGTATGTGCTACAGCAACCTTTCACATTTCAGGCCACTGTGTAACATGGGGAGCGTTTTGGCTAATCGCTTATTCTCTGCTTACTAATGCAATTAGAGCATATAGGTGACTCAACTTAAGCTTCCGTTGCAGCTTTGGGAAAAAATATCACAAACGGTGGTTACATGTTCCGTCATTGTAATAAATCATGCTATTTTAGAAGTTATTTTAAAGTGAACTTGTCAGGCTAGAAATGTAGGAACTGCCACTGTTGACTTGCTTCTGAAGCTGCAGGCTCCAGGGCTGTCATTCTTATCCTTTCTTTACAATAAGTCACTGACCCGGAACAAGATTGTGCATATTAGGCTTCAGGACTCCTGACTTGCATGCTTGTTTTGGGCCAGTGGTCTCAACAAGTAATGATGCAAGACTGAGAATGGCTTGCCCAGAGCATGCAACTGCTTTGTCCATGAAGGCAAAAACAGAGGGTTCACTTTTATTACTTCCTCGCTAAATGCACATTCACCTTATTTGCTTTGCTCCTCAATGCTTCATTCAGCAGGAGGAACTGTCCTGTGTGAGTTACAAGTGATTCATATTGTAACTTACACCGGGCCAAGAGTCTTTCTTATGACGGTGCCGGTACATGATGACTGGTCCAGCACTGTCGCATTTTCTTTTCTTCACTCCCTGCAGCTAAACGGAGCATTGGAGGAGGGAGGGGAAAGGTGACTGCGTAGTTACCTAAAAAAAACTGTCCCTTAGCCCTGCACGATCAAAGCACCAGTTTGCTTTAAAGTTGATCCCCAACCAAACTATCAACTAGCCTCCCATCACTCCTAATCCACAACAATAGTTTGGTGGAGATCTCCTTTACATAACTAAAACTGTGAAGACAGCTGCACTGAAGACAATGTAATGACGATAATGTGTGCATTTTAGCAAACTGCGCTTTACTTTTTCATGCACAAGCAAGGGTTTCTATTCTTATATGTCTGGCCAAGAAAACAGGGCTAACACAGAGTTGTCTCTGACAGGTTGTAAAAATAATTCAGTGTCATAAAGTGATGGTAAGTGAAAAAGTCTGCTGTAAAACAATGGGACATGTATAAAAGTGCTGAGGAAAAAAAAAAAACCTTCTATAGCTTCGTCAAGGAATATTGCATTAGAAAAATCTGCATGTACCCAAATATTTTTTTAAAAAGCTCTAATAAGCATTGTTTGTGTCTCAAAACGAAATCCTGTTATGCGTCTTTGAAAAACGACAACCCTTTGTTCAGAAAAGATGTTCATTTATGGTGACCCAATGCCGCTTACTGACAGTTCCATATGGAAAAATCTATGTTTGCAGTACTGCATATCATTGCTAAGCAGATCTAAATCCAAAGGAAAAAATCTTGGCTCCCATAATGCAAAAGGAAATGCTACTGTTCTGCACTGTCAGTACTACCGTGTTTCCCCGAAAATAAGACAGTGTCTTATAATTTTTTTTCTACGAAAAAAGACACTAGGTCTTATTTTCGGGGGATGTCTTACCTGTCTGCAGCTGTCCGCTCTGCCGTCCAGGGAGCCACAGACAGGTGGGCGTGCGGGCGGGGGGGGCGTGCCTGGCGTGGGGGGGGGCGGGACGGAGCTGCGGCTAGCGCTCTGATGCCGTCCTGGGAGCCGCTCTGGGTGCTCGTTCAGCCGATCGGAAGGCATTGATGATGAAGAGCCGCTCGGCTCAGTTAAGGATTGGTCGGCGGGCAAGCGGTGGGGGCGTGCGTGCCTGGCGGGGGGGGGCGTGCCTTGCGAGTGGGCGGGAGGCAGCTGAGGCTAGCACTATCTTCAGGGATGTCTGTAATATGAGATCTACCACCGAACTAGGTCTTATTTTCGGGGTAGGTCTTATATTACAGAAACCCCTGAAGATAGTGCTAGGTCTTATTTTCGGGGTAGGTCTTAATTTCGGGGAAACACGGTATATGGTGGAAGGGGTGTGCCCAGACACATAATCTGTAAGAGCTGCACTCAATCTACCGCCCATTGGCTGCTCTCCTGCAATGAAAGGAAATAAAGGTTATCCTTTTTCTATTTTGTCGTTTTTATTTATTTTTTTCAAGTGCTACTTCATTTTAAATGTCAATATGTTCCTTGATCGCAGACCCAATTTATCTTTTATACATGTCCCTCGTGTCAGCCAGTAGCACATGTACACAGCATGTCTGGTATGCATTTGCACAGGCATGCATTTGTTGAAGTCTTTAAGAGTGCAGAGATGTGGAGTGTATCACGTAATACCGTATTTGCCGTCGTATAAGGCGACTGGGCATATAAGACGACCCCCTAATTTTTCTGTTAAAACATAGGTTTTGGGCTATACTCGTCATATAAGACGAGTACAGGCCAAAATAATGTTTAAATGCACCCACTAACCTCCTTGGCGGTTTTCCCGGGTGTGGCTCCGGGGTAATTTTCAGTACCATAAGCGGTAACCCCGGGATTACAGCGTAGCGTCTCTTACCTTGTCCACGATCCCCTCTGTGTCCTCCGTCTTCCGGGTTCCGTCCATTGCGAGTGTCCGCGTCGCAGGGGGTTGGAAGCGGCGGGAATTCTAAAAGGAAAAAAAAATAATAATCAGACCACCAAGGAGGCTAATCCGTCAGCCTACTGGATGTGCGGTAATACTGTATGTACGGTAGCTTAGGCTACATACAGTAAACCGCGCTGAGCCAATCACGGCGAGCGATGTACACAACCTCTGCCAATCCAAGCAGGCTTTTGTATTCATAGAATACATCACTCGCCGTGATTGGCTCAGCGCGGTATACTGTATGTAGCCGAAGCTACCGTACATACAGTATTACCGCACATCCAGCGGGCTGACAAAGGGAGAGATGGGGCATGTCAGACCAGGTCGGTTGCTAAATGTACACTAAGTATGGTATACGCCAGATTTTATACCCGGCGTATAAGACTACCCCCGATTTTCGGGAGTGCAGGGCCCTCCTTACCATCTTGTCTTAAATTGTATTGTGACTGTAATGTCTTCCTTATATTGTAAAGCGCTGTGCAAACTATTGGCGCTATATAAATCCTGTACAATAACAATAATAAAAACTTGTCTTATACGCCGGCAAATACAGCAGTTTTAATTTCTTACCTTTGAAACTGTGGAGTACAAAGCTGGTGTTCATACTGCATTCAAATCAGCCTAGCATCCAAGGCAAACTGGACACCGATGTCTTTATGAAACGTTGGTGAGGCTGGTTATGGCCCAGTAAAACTATTGCTTGTTAGTGAACCTGTCATGTAACATAGGAGGTCACGCCCTCGGAAGAGCAAACCAAGAGACCAGCAGAAGTAAAATTTGCAGAATACATTCCCAGCCAGGTACAGTACAGAAATCCTCCAATACATCCCACAGGAAGATATGAGAGGTGCCGTTTTGTGCCCTCCCATGGTGTAATAATACAGTTAGAAAAAACATGCATGCAAAATGTTTTGCAAAAGAGAATTTCCACTTTAAAAGTGAACGCTTGCTTAAGACTCATTCATGCAGCAACTTGGAGAGGTCCCTACCTCCTGCGCACCCTCTTTTTTACCTGTAACTGTATTCTCAGATATCATCTTCAGCCCCGGAGGTGAGGGCCGACATTGTATATCCTTCATTCTGATATCCCGACTGTTGTGATTTACAAACAACTAGAATGGTGTAACTATTCGCAATCTATCTTGTTCTACCTGTGTTGGCCTGACATCACTATCTATAAATCTGATTGGGTGCTGCAGGTCAGTCTCCAATGTCATCATTGCACTTTACAATAGTTCCAGTGTCGTTTAGGATGTAGGAGACCCCCCTGTTATTGCAAAAACAAGTCTAAAGCAAAGTCCACTTTAGGTTTATTGAGGAACCCATTAAAATACAGTATAGATATATATTAATACTAATTACTCAAGCATGTACATTTTCTGTCCTGTGTACCTTCCTAACATTGTATTGGTTTACAACTTACTAAATCATATGGAATCAGTCTCATCCTCTTTCTGGGATGCATTAACTATCCTGCTTTTAGTGTGTTTGTTTTTTTTTTTTTACAGTATCTTCAAATATGTATTTTAACACCTGATGTTTGCAGATTTTGGAATCCGTATACTTTTCATTTGACTTGGGATCTGTTTATTTTTCACAGCCCTGACAAACCAGTAAATTTAAAAATCACAATTGAAGACGAATCTCTCCGCAAGTACGTGGACGCCGAGACCTCTGTGTAGAGCCGAGTCCAGAAGAGTGTGTGTGTCCTGTATGTATGTACGTCAACGTGAGCGTGAATGTACGTGTTTCCAATCACTATCAGACCATCAAAGTGTGAAAACATTTCCAAATACTGTGTGTACGCCTGATAAATTATTAGCACTGTAAATACTGTATAGGATCTAAAATGGACTGTATCCAGCTGTAATAATATGCCACAGAATGATCACTCAACAATTATTTATTCAATAGGAGTTTTTATAGACCTTTTTTTTAAAATTGATTTTATTGTATATTTAAAAGCCTGTCATCCAGCAATACTGTTTAAATACCTGACAACTCCATTTGTCATTCCCATAACTTCTATATAATTAATTCCCATGTGGATGTATATTTTAATGATTTTTTTTCTTGTATGTTTTTATAGGTTTCTGTAATTTCATATGTCACCCAGCTCATCAGCTCAATCCATTTGCAGTAATACAATAAGGCCAGCATAGTAAGGGACAATTCTAGCAGATTCATTGTTCCTTCATAACAAAAAGGGGGTTATTACTCTTTCAAACAGAACTTAAGGGAAAACAATTCTTAACCCTTGCATTGGGGATAGCCCTCCACACTGCAAGGGTTAAGTGCTCGTTTATATCGTAGTTAAAAAAAGAAAGTTCACCCGAACCTCAGATTTGGCCTGCTGTCACAGCGCTTCCTCCAGCCTGTCTCATCCCCTGACGCAGCGATGGTGTGTCTCTCACGGTCCTCGCGTCCTAAACACGCTGTATAGAACGTGATAACTCGAGGATCCTTAGACTGCTGCAGCAGAGGGGGGAGAGACATTGGAAGGCCCGGTCTAAGTGCAAGCCAGCTCTGAGGAAGGGGTGAGTATAGCTTAACCTAGACACAAACGAGCACTTACCCCCTGCAGTTCTTGTTTAAGATAACCTCATGGGGTTATTGTGTCCGTTTATAAATATGGAAGACTTCATAAAAGCAACGGTGGACTATGCCTGTGTTTCGGTCCAGTGAGATCTGCAAAAATAGCAGCATTTTTGCAGATCACACTGGACCGGAAACGGACACTAATGTGCCACGTGTTGGGGTGCCAGCGATCGCACCAGGGACGTGGCTGCATTGACTTCAGTGTACTTGCACGCCCTATCCCGCCCCTGAACGCAGGGAGCCAGCCAGGTTGCGTTCCAGAGCGCACTCTTCATGGTGTGAACCAGCCCTTACTCAGGCAGAAGAAACAGCAATATGTCACCGGCACACCGAGATCAAGCGTCCAAATGTGTCTCTTTTGTGTGAACACGGCTTATCAAGCTACAGGTAACGTTTCGGGCCTACTTACAGTCCCTTCATCAGACACAGTATGACTTGATGACTTGGTCATGCTATGCCTGAAGAAGGGACCCTATGTGGCCCCAAATATTGCCTGTTGCCAAGCTGTGTTCACACAAATAGACACATTTGGGCGCTTATTCCTGGTGTGCTGGTGACCTGTTGCTGTTTTGTCTGGATTGAGTGGCGCCATCCCCAGTCACTTCAGCACCCATCTATATGGGGTATGCCGGTAAGGAGTGCAGTGGGATCTCTACATAATTTAATTAGGCAGAAGTCCCCTGCAGGCTGGGTATGCTATGAAGATCGCTCAGGTGTTATGCCAAAATCATGGGCATCAAACAACGACCATCTAATGTCTATGGGCATCTTGAAGGAAACCTATTGGGACAAAAATACAGGAGCTGCCAATTCTAAATTGTTTTTGAAGGCTTAATGCGAACCCATACACAGCCAACCTTACCTGTTAAATAGTGCAAGACAAGTCAGTTGTAAATGATATAACCTGCGATTGTTTAAAGCGGAAGTAAAATTGTTTATTAATTAAAAAGCACAGACAGGTAGGATTCTTTTATGACAGAACAGACCCTGTATGTCTGTTCTGCCACAAGCGCTCCTCCCAGTCTGTCAGCGTTTGCTTGCCAAGGTCCTGTACCGCGATAAAGTAACTCTTGCGCACATTTGCGAGAGTTACATCATCCCAGCTAATCAAGAGGCAGAAGACACTGAACCCAGATAAAGAGGAGAGGATGGAAGTGCAGATGAGGCAAGTACTGACATTGCAGCGCTGGAGGGGCATCGCCAGCAAGGTAAGTCTGTCGTAATGTGTTCATATACTGTGGCAAGCACCACCTGGGGGCCCACTATTACAATTTTGTGGTGGCAATTTGCTACTGCTTTAACTATTGCATTCTGCAGTGTCTCTTCCTGTTTCTGACCCACATCCCCTGATGACACTATTAATATAATTCATTTAATAAGAAACAAGAGTTGTCCTGTTTATACTCCTGAGGCTAGAAGAATAGAGTGTGCTTAGGCACTTTTATGTATTTTTGGAAGTGCCCTGCTGCTTCTCGTCGTGAATTGATGCTCCCATTGCTGGCTTGTTTTGCAAAAGTTCAAGCTGCAAGGCTGCCATCTTGATTCTAGCTTCACCACCTAGTAAGGCACTGACCTGAAAAATACATGCTTGATGGGAGTCTATATTTTGTGGACCATACTGTCTGCACGCTTGTTCCAAGATTCACTAGGCAGCAAAGCCAGGCTTAGAATGACATCCCTTAATCCTGTACCCTAAAGAAAAAATCAGAATGGCAGCTTTCACATTCCATCTTCACAAGTTCACTTTGTCAATTGGTCAGTATAACAGCAAGGCAATTAGCACATTAAAAAGGAACTTGGCTGTGGCGGCCCGGTATTTTTCTCACTACAGGTTTCTTTTAAAGTGTCTCGGTCACTCAACCATGTCATACAACACCTTTTCAAGCTTTTCTGTCACCATTAGGGAAAAATACCAGGTGTGCAGAGCGAGCACCTAGAGTTGTAGGAGCTTTGCATGTTTAGAACTGCATGTACATTTTACCTGGTAGATTTCTTTTTATTAACGTGACAGTCACTTTAAGGAGTTGTATTCTTAAGCCATGCCTGCTTTACCTTCTTCAATGAAGATTCCACTTCATTTACTATGTGTTCTCTGCAGTAGATGTAGGTTTCAGGATTCATTAGTCACCACTGGGGGAACCGCAGACACTCTTTGAAGTACATCAACCATGTAGCCAGTAATGTGTACAGGTAGTGTATGTTCTTCATGATGACCTTTTGTGTGAAGACCCAGAATACGCATACAAAGACTGGTGTACCATAACTCATACAAGCCATAAGAAGTATTTCTTAGTGATTTGCTTCACTATCGTTCAGCATGTATTAGCCATTTGTTTCTGTAGATAGTTTGACTCGTCCTAGATCAGCCTGCGTTTTGTACAAAATAAGGCTACTGAATAGCCATTCAAGTGCAGTCATGACCTATATTGCTATTTTCTAAAGCTTGATATGGGCCCAGGGCTCATCTCAATGACCTAACTCAGGTGTTTTGTGCAATATGCCGCAACAGTGCTTAGTAGGTCCCTGTGTAGGACCTTTTTATAATCCTTTCTTGCCAAATGTGCTACAAAGAATTGATGTGGCAGTTTCATTGTAGCTGTTGTGTGAAATTCTTTACTAGGCTGCATAGGATGGCGCTGTGAAATATGTAGCGCCCTGTCAGTTTAGCAGTGACTGTTAGAGATATTTTTGTATTTCAATGATGAAATGATGTTGATTTGATATTTAAGGGGATGTTTACTAAGGTTGAGACCTTTTCCCTTCATGTTTCAACCTGAACAGTAGGGGCATTGATATATAAAACCGTGAATCTGACTTTTACCAGACGTTCACTGTAGGTAAATCTTCCAGGTGCATGTGTTTTTGAATGACGATGATTCACCACTAGTGAATGTTTGGTGACGGTCACCTTTGCTGCTTTAAACATGAGCCCCTATGTTCTGCTTTTTTGTTTTCATGCTGTAAACACCTCCTACTCTAAAGCATGGGGTTATTATGTGAATGATGTACATTATTGGTTCCTCTGTTATTACTAGCACAAATCCTTAATTGCTGAAAGGAAATTTAATTTGAAGGGATGGTGAATATTGCAGTGTTGTATCATTTTCTGATAATTAAGGAAGGCGAGCATCTGCCATCCCTTGAAATGTATTTCAAGGTATTTTTTTGCTAGTTTTATATGTACTGTACATATGTACTGTATATTCCGAGATGACGTGTAACAAAACTTGGCTTTCTCCCTATTTTTCATTTGTGTTTGCTCAATAGAAGACCATTATCATCCCAATAAGCACAAGGCTTTTCCATTGGTTAGTCAATGCCAGTTGCCATTATATTGTAGCAATACATCAGTCAATAGCTTTAGAGATTACAAAGCCCTTTCATAGCATACAGAGATCTGAATCCTAGGTTCACCTTATTTGTAAATGGAAAGAGCCATACGGAGTGTATATTTCACACAGACCATTTATCATTTTTGGTAGGCAAAAGTACTTTCTAGATGCTTTTGGACACATCGGTCTTCGGAGAATATTTTTCAACACTTTTTTGCAGATAGGTTGCCTTGGTTCAGTAAGTGTAATGATTGGTGGATTCCATTCCCAGGCTGGTATTTGGGCTTCTTGTACACATCACTTAGATGCTGCATGCTATATTTAAGAAACACTAAGTACATGGATAGGTGCTGATGTGCATTGCGCACTGCTGTCATCACAGGATTAAGTGATGGCCATCAGTGGTTGGGTTGACATGAATGCAGTGCTCTTGTGTGTGTACATGGCCTTATACAAGAAACCTTAAACAGCATTCCTAAATTCAAATAGACCTATTTAGAGTCATGTTTCCTAGTGTTCTCGATTATAGTTTAGCTGCTTAAGATAAGCTTTCATATATGTCTATTTGGATGATGTGCGTTCTTGTATTTTTAAATCTGGACTGTTATGGTTGTCAAGCTATGGCGTCAACATTTACTGTGAAAATGACCATATCATTTTCTGTATGGGCATATTAACAAAATTGAAATGTTACCCATAGCTTGTATCTGTGTGAGACGGCCATTGTGTAGCACTCAGATAACAAAGTAGGCCATAAAACACAGACCCAGATAAGTCAGATATTGTGTAATTAGGTTTGAGAACATCTATGATGTGCCAAGTGCTGGATCCCTATAACAGTTGGTTGCAAATTATTACAATGAATTAGTGGCTCTGGGCTACTTAATTTAGTCCTTGTTGAATTACCCCAGATGTCTCTGTGATGTCACAAGCTTGTAGTTAATTACAGTCTCTCAGCTAAAAAGGTTTTATTTCATATTTGTGGACCTTTGTTTTTACTTTGAACGCAGTCAGTTTATTCTTAAGTCTGCTTTAAAGGTTCCAAATTGTTATATTTTTTATATTCTGGGTGGTGATGAGCTTTAGCTTTTTTTTTTCTATTTTAATTTCACCAAGATCTATCCACTTTTATGATCAGTCTCCTTTATAGAGTTACTAATAGCGAAAATGCCAATAAAATGTTTTTCCTTCATTTTGTACTTTTTATTTCTTGTGTTGCGGCAGCATTTCTGGTTTCAAACAAGCAAATGCTTTATTTCCTCTTTGCTTTATCTGTGTCAGGTTTGTATTAAAATAATGGGTAACTTCTTTAGAAAAATGTAATATCATTGTGATACTATGGAATATACTTGGTGATGGGTCTCAGATAATGGCCCTTAGCCAAGGCCAGTTGGTATAGTACACTGTGCCACTTTGATTACTTGAATAGCTTGTAAAAAATTGTCACAGTGATCACCTCCCACAAATAATTTATTTGTGAAAGGTGAATGGGACATATACATTACACTTGTGCCCATGTTCTAAGGATTTGCTGCTTATAAACCTTGATTGCTCCTGTAGTATCAATGACATGCATCTTCAGCTCAATAATATTTCACTCACCTGATACCTTTATAGGGTCACTAAGTAGCTGATCGTATAAGCGCTGCAGGGTATATATTCCCAAGCACCGGATTGCAGGTACAGGGGCCCGGGGTTAAGTATGTACCTAACACCATGCTTAACTTTTTTTCATTCCACCAGTTTAGTGTTTGTGGAGTTCACCTTTACAACATTTGTCTACCAGCAAAATGGTCTCTGGAAATAGGCAATAGTCCTCCTTGGCAGTGGTTTTCCTGATGCATTTGACACAAATGATCTGTTTTGTAATTGTCTGTTTTAGACTTCATGGACACAGCAATCGAGGCTGCAGTCGGGGATTCCTGCAGCAAGAACCTGCAGATTATTGCTGCTGGAATCCCAGGTGGGTCTGTACAGATGCAGCCACTGTGCCTATTCAAGTGAATGAAAGTCTGACAGTGGCCGCATCTGTCCATAACTTTCCTTACTTGGAACAATTAGCTGTGGATCGAGTGAGGTTCTTGTCTGTGGACACAGAGATTGTATCCAGGGACAAGCATCTTTCCCAAACTGCAGCGAATCATTCCATGTACAATTGCATACAGAGACAACCATGGACAGATGCAGACGCGGTCATCCTGTCATTGACTTGAATGGGCACAGCTGCCGCAATCTCTACAGACCCACCTGGGATTCCTGCTGCAAGCATCCACAGCTTCTTACTGTAGGAATCCCCAGCCACAGCTTTTTTCACCAAATACATGAGGCCTTCTCCAGCATTGTGAGACAACTATTAACAAAACTGTTGACTCTATGAAGGACACAGTACTTAGGAGACAACATGCAATGGTTTAAAGAAGCAACTTAGCCAGTTAGCTTAGTTTATGAAGTTTGCAGCTGTTCATGTTTTTGTTTTAATAAACTATTATTCTAAAGAAATTAGGTGACATAAGTTTTATATGGCCAAACAAGGATCTCCCCTCTGTGTTGGTTTAATAAACATTACTTGATGATTATAGGTCCTCATAAACTAAAGTGTTGTAAAATCTTGCTTAAAGGAGGACACAAACTAGCGTCCTCCCATCACCCTAGGCTCAGTATACCGCGAGCTGCTGCTCGCGGTATACTGAGACGCCGCAGCTGAAGCGAATCCCGACAATTGTCTGGATCCGCCCAGCTGCGTGACTGACAGCTGGCTCTGCCTATCTAGAGGCAGAGCCAGCTATACCCGCCCCCGTCCGTTCCGCCAGTCAGCGCTGGCGGAGCGGGGAATCCAGCCCCTCCCCTGTCATGGCAGAGAGCCGTGACAGGAACGAGAGGTGAGCGAACGCCGCTATGTGTTCGCTCACCTCCCGATCTACTAAGCCGACCTGTGACAGTCTCATTGTCACAGGTCGGCTAGAACTATGAGGTGAGTGAAAAGCACTCATAGTTCTCCTTTAAATCGGTGATATTTAGTTTGCAGTTTTCAAGTCCCGCTGTTATACTTTAACAAAATCTTTTAACTGAAATTTTATTTTGTACATTTTTTAGGGTGAAAATTACATTGAGTGATTTTTACGTTTTTGTAATGATCTGGGTGCATTTCATGTAATGGGAACTTGAACATTTAACCTTTTTTTTTCCTAGTTATGGACAAAACCATGTACAGTTTCTTTTTTTTTCCTTTTGCCATTTAGTATCTTGGATAAAATTCTGTTTTGTCTTCCATTGTTCAGTGATGGTACCTGAGCATAGCCAGATTTTTAGTATTTATTATACTGAATACCTTTACGAAAGCACAGCACCGGGTTTTTTTATGCCTGTTTTTGTATTGAAAATAGTGTATTGTTTTGTGTTTTTTTGTCTTCTTTTTGTAACAAATCCAAAGCAAGTTCCAAAACCATAAATTATATTTTGTTAGTTTTTACAACAGATATGTCATTTATCTTGTTCTACCTGAGATGTGAAAACCTGCCTTTTATAATTTGATGAAGAACTTAGGAAAATGCAAACTATATTTTGTAATGTTTAAAAAAAAAAAAAGTTGATTGAAAGCAATAAAAGTCTACTGAAATTTCAACAAGTTGTGCCTTTATTTTTTTCAGAATTTTTTTTGTTTTGAATTCCTTTTTATTTACGATTGGTTCATGAATGCACTTCTGTTCATTGCATAATAGACACTCGACATAAATGAACATCAAAGTTTGTAACATATAGTAGAACATCGTCATCATAAAATGTCACAAAAGTTGACAAGATTTAATCTCCACAATAGCAGACAAAACCATTACAACATATATATAAGTTTGTGTAATTATCAGAAGACAACCTTTTTTGCTTTTTACCAAAAAGCATCGGGCCTTTACCAAGGCCCAACCAAACAGTTAATGAATTAGTAGTATGGAAGAGATCATAGAGGAACTCATGTAGAATAAAGAAAACTACAAGAAAGTAGGCAACTAAGAGGAGTGATGTTAACAGCAAGGAGCAGGAAAAGAGGAGATACGTGGAAGGAAGTGTAATAGAGTAATAGCTTCCACCCCTTGCGAGATCTGGAGCACTGTGTTCAGCAAAAAATTAAAGCACAACTGTTTTTTCCCTTGTATAAAGTAAGGTGATGTGTCTGTAATGCATTACCGGGTAAAATCCATGAACCCATTGCACTTTAAAACGCTGTTCCAAGGATAAGGAGGGTGGGTGCTGCAGCTGTGGACGGTTGGCAATCGTGGTCAGTAGCAAATGAAATGTATAGACACCGGCACTCCAATAGCAAGTCAAATACATCTGTTTATTGACATATGAGCAGCATAACGTGATGCACTCAATGTGACGTTTTAGGGTCTCGCAGGATCCCCTTCATCAGGCAGAACAAATGCCATCACTTGTTCTGCCTGATGAAGGGGATCCTGTGAGAACCCGAAACGTCGCATTGAGTGTATCACATTATGCTTCTCATACGTCAATAAACAGAAGTATTTGACTTGCTATTGGAGTGCCGGTGTCTATATATTTTGTTTTGAATGCATTACAAGGCCATAAGCTGCAGGGCTTGGTCAGTGGTCCTAAAGAAACTCCAAGGCATCCTATATAGGTATAATTAAACCTCTCCTAGAATTTTTGAAGAGGCTGTAAGATCTTCCATTGCGTAGATACTATTGACCTTCACAATCTATATCTGTATAGTAGGGGCTTGAGGGCATTTCCACAGAGGTATAATGCAGGCCCGAGGTGCGTTAACCAAATGTATAATCGGGGAGGATTTATATTTTGTGGACTTTTTATCAGTCAAGTGTAAAAGGCAAGCTGCCGGTTTGTAAGTCCACTATGATCAGCTGGGTGATCACCGTGTGTACCAAATCCCAAAATAATTGCAATTTAACAAAGGACCAAAAAAAACAAAGCGTAGCAGCCTGGGCTGAGCTGCATCTGCAACACGGGTGAGAGATTATGTAGCAACCATGAAACGTTATACCATCTTGTAAGGATCTTGCAGCCTAATTCTTGATGACAGTTGGCCAAAGAAAATTTGAGCCAAGGATAAAATTGTGTCCTTTTTAGGAAGCTGTGAACATACCCAATTTCCTTCTCCCATGTAGTAAAAAACAAAAAAAGTCAGAAGGGGGTCAGCATTTTGTAAACCACTGATTAGGGCACGTTGAGAAGGTGTTTTCCAACCTACATATGCCTAAATATCCCCTGAATAAAGGGCAAGGCCTGTTTAGCCTATGGAACTGAGGGATGGCTCGTAAAAAGTGCCTGAGTTGGAAGGCGCTCCAGGGATCCAAGGGAGGCAATGCCTGCAAATCGGAGCAAGAAGGCCATTGAGAACTTCCGTCTGAAGTCAATCAACCTGAATTTATTTGCGAGATGGAAACTGAGAAAGTGTTTATTTTCCAATCCTGGAATTAAGTCGGGGTTGGAAGGGGGATAGAGTTGACCCCTTGAACACTCTTTGTGCCTTTCGAAGTGTGGCAGTGATCAAGGATTAAGAGGTGCCTGTGAATCTCATTAGGAAACGGAGAAGAGAGCTAGGGCAATACTGCAAAAGGGATGTTAGTTTCCCCCGTTCCATGGCAACCCACTGCTCTGTATCCTGGTGAGTGTAGCAATCTATCACACTGCTCAGATAAGAAGTCCTATAGTAAGCTGTAATGTCTGGCAGGCCCAATCCACCTCTATCTTTGGGAAGAGATCAAATTTGTTGTCTAATTTTGGGTGAAACATCTACTCACACAAACAAGGTCAATTAGCTGTGCAGTTTCTCGAAAAAGTGGGTCGGAAGACTAATGGGTAGAGCTTGAAGGAGGTACAGAATTTGGTGCAGGATTGTCATCCAACTTGGCTTGAACACTGATTTATGTCTTGTTTCTCTGCTTTACAGTGGCCATGTCACTTACAAAAAAGCTCTTCAAAATGCTCTATACCTGCAAAGAATACTTGCCTCACCTGCTGCCCACGGCGCCAAACACCACAATGACGTGGAAAATTATATTTGGAGCAACGTCTTTTGTTGTCAGGGACTCAAACGCAGCAGGCTGCATAAATCACACTGACGAGGGTCCAGCACAAGATTCCATTTCTTCATAGATCAAAGCAAAACAGCCATTTACTGTAATGACCCCTTGCCAAATGAGGTGATACAGTAAGAAGGAGAACCTACACGACATGTCAGTACATGTTGCATATCATCACTGCCATCTATGGACACAATGTGAAAGTGGATACATTATTTTTTACATTTCAAGTGACACGGAACTCAGGAGTTAAAAGTGCATTCAAGTACCTTAACTATTCACAAACCTGTATCCTATTTGTACATCACTCAGCTGTAGATCCTCAAATCATCTCTGAATTGGTGCTGACACTGTCCTTCCTTCTGGAGGGTGGCCACTTTTATTCCCCATGGTGCCTGTGTGTGTTGTAAAGTAGCCACTGCTCCAAGATCATGTCTGTGATGGAATACAGTTTAAATACAAAGTCGCTAACTAAATCTGAGATTGCAATCCATCACGGGAGCGAGCTTGAAGTGGTGGCTACTTTAAAAACACACGGGCCATGGGGAACAAAAGTGGCCACCCTCCAGAAGGAAGGGCAGTGTCAGCACTATTTCGGACATGATTTGAGGATCTACACCTGAGTGATGTACAAATAAGATACATTTTTGTTAATAGTTAACGTACTTGAATGCACATTTAAGGTTTAACTCCTGAGTTTAGTGCCACTTAAACACTCATACATTGAGGGCCTTGCCTAGAGTCAGGCATGGTTAACTTCCTGTCCAGAGGGCCAGTGTTGGCGGCATAGTGGAATATTGCCCACTATCTATATTACTACAGAGGCTCAGCTTAGCTCAAAGTGGGCCACTGAATCATTAGCAGCATTCGCAAGTGGCTGTCGCATGACGTGCTGCAGGTTGAGTTGGCTTTCCACCAAATAACTTTAGAAAGATATTACATATGTGTGTGGTAGTTGAATTCCACTATCCCACCATCCTTGTGTCCCTTCCCACCATGATGGTAGGCTCCCTCATTCCATTCCATATTTGCATTATTTGTCATTGGTATGTGTTGATCAATATATACATCTGTAAGAGAATCCTTGCAGTGCTCTGCCCTTTTTTTTATTTAAGGCAGCAGATTGAATGACAACCTTATACAATATCTTAATTCTGTATGAATCCATCCAGTACGACATAATCATATTGTGAGTGATATTTTTAAACATGCATGTGAGTGACAGTCACAGGTTCTTAACACATTGTTGCAATGGCATGTATAAAACACATGCAGCCCACAGGATTTGTTAGCTGATGAAAGGTCCTTCATTAGTGTTGCCAACAGAAAGCAGCACAACATGTTCTACAACAGACTTGAAGACATGGTAAATTAGGTCACTAATAAGTCATACAAAGCACTTCCAAGGACACATGTACGCTGAATATTATGCATTACTTAAAGGAGAAAGACATTTTATTAAGTGCTCGTTTTTGCCTAGGGTAAAAAAAGAAGCTATACGTACCCGATCCTCGGAGCCGGCAGCGCTCCCTCCTCCACTGCTGCAGGGCTGGTGTGTCCCTCTGCATCTTCATTTCCAATATACTGTATTGGACATGATGACTCAAGGATTTCTAGACCGCTGCAGAGGAGGGAGAGAGACACTCTACGGAATGATCTAAGAGCTGGCTAGCTTTATTTTTTTTTTTTTTTTTTTTTTTTTTTACCCTAAGCAAAAACAAGCACTTTACCCTCGCAGTGCGGATTCTCATTTCATTTTGGATGTAGTAGAAAATTGTGTGACAATGAGACTGTCACAGGTCGGCTCAGTAGATCGGGAGGTGAGCGAACACATACCGGCGTTCGCTCACCTCTCTATCCTGTCACAGCTCTCTGCCGTGACAGAGGGAGGTGGGGAATCCCTGCAGGGAGCCGTGAGTGGCAGTCACGCTCTCTGCAGGGATAGGTCGAGAAGTGAGCGAGCGACGGTATGTGTTCACTCACTTCCCGATCTACTGAGCCGACCTGTGACAGTCTCATTGTAACAGGTCGGCTCATTATGAGGCTGAGTGAAGATTACTCGCCTCATAATTCTCCTTTAAATCCTAAAAATGCATCCACGTATCTTAACTAGTAACAAAAATGTATCTTATTTGTGTATCACTTGGCTGTAGATCCTCAAATCATCTCTGAATTCATGCCACTGTCCTTCCTTCTGGAGGGTGTCTACTTTTGTTCCCCATGGTCCCTGTGTGTGTTGTAAAGTAGTCACCGCTCCAAGCTCACTCCCGTAATGAATCACAGTCTCACATTTAGTTTACTAGTTTGTATTGAGATTGTAGTCCATCATGGGAGCTTAACTGAACAAACTGAAAAGAGAAGCTGCTCCAGATTCAGTCTGCTCCAGTATTGATAAATCCTCCCTGTTGTGTAGCACTTCTACAGTGTTGGAGCACCAGAATAGGCCACAAACTGAGGCGCAGCACATGATTTATCCTGCAGAGGACATTGGAAATTTGACGGTTGAAGTCCAGCTGCAGAAACATTGGGCGGCACATTTACAGCGATGGGACACTGGAACAGACCACAATCTTCAAGGCACAATTATAATTAAAATGTATAATCTCTGAGCCTCTACCCATGTCCACTCCTCCTTCATCGCAAGCCTCTATTGTATATCAATTACATATGTATACATTAGGATATTGGGAAGGCTGTTTCCTGGACCCAATTGCACTTCCTCGGGATAATAATATCTATTATTATAACAAATCATCCCGCATATAGAAGCATTAAGTGTTGTAATTTACCTGTGAACTACTTACATAATGTTAATAGGACAAAGGGGTCTATTTATAAATGCTTCACTCCGCTATATGCTGGGTGAATGTCGTTCCCGCCACTGCACAGAGCTGAGGAGAATCGGAAATGTTTACGTTCCGCGGCTCCATCTAGTGGTGGGAATGCCGTGGGAGCGGCACTCGCACAACATATGACCGAGAAGTAAGGTTTATAAACAGACACCATCATTTCTACAACCTTCAATATAAAACGACATGCCGTATCCTCCCTTTATGGGAGTCTGGCAAGAGGCTAAGAGGGCCTCAAGGGACCAAGAAGGTTCAGAACACCTCCTGCCCCTATAGCTATATGGGATATTGCAAGGTCCTGTGTGTTGGTTATGTGTTTAGATGAAGCACTGGGATCTTGAGGAATGCTGAGTTAAGTTTGACTTGCTTAGAAGAATATTACATCAAAATACAGCATTGTGAAGGAAACGTATAGGTAGAAATAACAGCTTCCTGTGTATCATAGATAAGCATGCATATAGAGAGTAACATTGCACTACAGTGCCATCTACAGCTCAAAAGACAAACTACATCTCAGTAATACAATCAGTACATTAGAATATGCTGCTGACAGACACATGACATTTTACATGCTGCTGGAGGGAAGGGATGGTCTTCTAGGCAAAATAATGGCGGCTGGGTGCCTGCCACCGTGGTGTAACACAGCCCATAAACTCAAGGGGGCTGATTCCATGAGCTGGAATGGGAGCAGCTGCAAAGACAGCAGTTTTGCCAAGCTGGCATTAAGAATCTGGGCACAGGGGTGATTGGGGAAAGTCTTTATCTTCTGCTCAAGCAGCTGTCAAAGAGAAACCTGCCACGGGAAGTAAGCTGCTCAGATGGCGAGGTGGGTGTAAGAGAATTCCAAAGAGGTTCTACCTTCACTTGAGGCTCCTCAGCGTGGCCCCACAATGCTTTCCCCACTTCACCTGGCCTATGCTAAGTGGTTAAAGGTTCGAAAAGTCAGAAGAACTGACGAATGTGGCCCTGATTTGTCTAAAGTTGGCCATACACCTATAGATTTTAGGTGTATGGCCAGCTTTAGGGAGGTGTTGCTCCCACTGAGCTCTGTGGTGCAGTCATATGTTTCTTCATGCATGTGATACCCAAATGGCTGATGCTTTTACCATGACTGAGGCTGCAAAACACAAGGTGCTGTTGGCCACAGATGGATTAGGACGGCTGCGCGCACCGGTTAGCTGCCCCTGGACCAGTTCATCTCTCAGCCATGATCTTGGTATCTTTTATTTCAGCAAGCGTTGCTCCTTTTGTACAAGTGATCTGGGTTGCTGTACAGCCATCCAGATCACTTGTAGCAGCCTGCATGTGCAGTCCCCCCCGTGGTGGTTTGGGGGGGGGGGTCATCCGCTCTTCTTGGGGACCCGGGACCACTGCAAATGCATTCAGGTTGGAGAGCGGGAGCTCGATTGCTTTGTGATCAATGAGGCAGGGAGCGCTGTGAGAGGCAGACCCATGATGGGATTTGTAGTTTACACATAGCTGGAGGGCCTTAGTTGCCCACTCCTGCCCTAGACCAAAACGAGCACTTAACCCTTGCACTGTGGAGTTTACCCCACTGCAAGGGTTGTTTTTTTTTTCCCCCTGGAGTTTGGCTTTAGTAAAGGATGCAGATTAAGGGCCGGTGCACACCTGGGCGATCTGTAACCGCACAATACCGTGTGGATTACCACGCAGTCGCCCATCAGGCGATCACGCTGTGCGTGCCATTATTCTCTAATGGCACCCCAGCCGCGCCGGGCGGATTGTGCGGTCTACCGCCACGATTCCGCCCGTGCATCCGAATACGGGCGGCTAAAACAGCTGTGCGTCGTGTATCGCAAAAGAAAGGTACATGTACTTTGTTTCTGCGATTGTCTCGCGGATGTACCCCATTCAAATCCATGGGGCTGCGTGGCAATCACTGTCTGCAATTTTGTACAACTGTGCGATCCCGTGACACACGTCCCGCATCGCTCAGGACTGCACCGGGCTTAAGACTTCTGACTGTACACTGAAGGCACACACGGCCAGGCAGTTAGCATTTTCAGGAGGAGGTGTATTTGTATGTCATGTCTCATAGACAGTCATTCCTAGAAAGGGGACAGCGATGACACCGTCCCTTCCTGTCAGCTTCTTTGTTTGACCCGTATCATTATCGCCAGTCTGGGATGACAAGGTGTGCGCCCGCTTGGCCACGCCCCCTTTTATCACTAGGCAACGCTCAATGTTTATGTCGTTACCCGGGAGACGGCAGCCAGGACCCGCAGAGCGGCCACCAGCACCGGCAGAGCAGCATGTGAGTACGGGGGGAGGAGAAGGGGGGGCTCTGATCTCAGGGACACAGGATGATGAAAAATCAGCTGGCAGGGGGAGTCCGGGCCGAGGCTGTAATGTACTGGAATCTGATGTGTCACCTGAGTGTGATGTCATTGTCATTGCAGGGGGAATGGGCTGGATATAGAGCGCTATGAATATTGTGAGATCTTCCTGACATGTGATGACAGCTTGGAAGAGGTGACAGGAGGAGATTGTCAGCTTTCAGATCACAATGATCCACATTCGCTGTGTGATGCACTGTGTGGATTTGTTGCATCTTACAATATAATTTGTCAGTGGGGGTTGTTGGTGCTTTAAAGTGCAAATGCAACTTATAAAAAAGACAACAATCTTGCATATCCTGAACCGCATATAACTATTCTATACACAATTACACATAGGCTGTTGCAGCCGCTGTCATTTATTTATTACAGGTATTTATATAGCGCCGACAATTAACGCAGCACTTTACATAGTTGCACAATCACATAAGTCCCTACCCTCAAGGAGTTTACAATCTAAGGTCCCTATCTCACATGCATACATAGAGGGCCAACTTAGAGAGGAACCAATTAACCTACCAGCATGTCTTTGGAGTGTGGGAGGCGGAAACCCATGCAAGCAGAGGGAGAACATGCAAATTCCTTGCAGATAGGCCAGGATTTGAATTGGGGACCCCCAGTGCTGCAAGACAGAAGCGCTAAGCACTACACCACTGTGCTGCCTGTTAACTGGAACAGGCACATCTGGGATCCCTGCTGCAAGAATCCTGGAACGCACATGCAAGCATGTGAATGGGGCCCAAGATGGATTGTTGTAGCTGTGGCATTTGGCACTTTGCTCCTTTCACTCTTTTACTGAATTGGATCACTTAGAATTATGTATACTGTGCATCATGTTAAGTTATATGATGTTGTTGTTTATTGGGTTGCAAGCTCCAGCAGCATTTTTGAAACGAACAGTTAACACATCAGCTCCCTACATTTAAAGGTAACATTCCCTTAATAGAACAGGATTCAAGTTGAGATGAAATTGCATTGTAGACAGCAGTTAGCTTTCCCTAATCCACAGAAGCAGCGCACTGTCTGGGTGGCCCACAAATTATGGAACAGCATTCTGTTCTTTTACACAGTGCAACTGAAAACATAACGCAGACATGGGTAGAAGGAGGCATTCGCTATTTACTTTACGCCTGGCCAAAGAAAAAATAAAGTCACCACCTGGACTTAGCTAAGCAAATAGGTCAGAGCCTTGCATTATTACTGCAGTGATTAACATATCTCATCTGGCAACAAGTTGTTTAACCCTAAGGCCTGGTTCACACCTGGGCGTTTTACAGCGCGTTCCTACGCGCTGCAAAACGCCCTACGCCCAAAGAAGTACAGGAGCTTCTTTGGGGCGTATTTGCCGTGCGTATCCATTGGGATACAGCCAGGTAGCCCTCGGAAACGCGCATAAAAACGTGCTGCGCGAAACGCGCGACAAATGCGCATATTAGATGCGCCTAGGTGTGAATCCAGCCTAAGGGAAAATTATGGGGAGAGTGAATTACACTCATCCCCATAATTAGAGCCGATGTGTGACACTGAAGCTGTCGGATGTCGGCTCTATTGATTGAGAACTGAGCAATCACATACTGCTGATCACTGAGTTCCCAATCATCTCCCTGCAGAGAGTGGTGACTGTAAGTCACCGCTCCCTGCAGGGATTCCCCCCTCTCTATTCCTCCAGTGCTGACTGGAGGGACAGACAGGGGAGGGGGCGGGCACAGCACAGCTGGCTTTGCCTCTAGAGAGGCAGAGCCAGCTGTCAATCAGGTAGCAGGGTGGATCCTGGCAGTATTGTCGGGATCCGTCCTAGCTGCAGTCAGATTACAGCACGCAATAGCACGCAATATGCTGAGTTTCGGGTCACAGGAGGACATTAGTATATGTCCACCTGTGACCCTAAAGAGAACAAAAAAAGGTTGGGCCAAACTTTCCTTTTAAAGATTGGACTCCCCAGCAATGAAGAAGGACATGTGGTCTGAGGAGACCAGATTTTTTTTTTCCACAAAAATGTTATTGTTTTCATAAAGATAATACAATAAAACAGAAAACATATTAAAATAAGTAAAAAAGCATAGCATAGTTAAAGTAATCCGAAAATGTCGTGATAAATGCATATAACAGGCTTATGAACAACATGCTTATGAATGAACAACCAAGTAGGACCGTTGACTACAAAGAACACAGAGGAAACCACTATAAACCGTCAATAGAGTAAACCACTTTTTAGAGTGCACCAATATAATCCAATTCTGGAGATTAAAGCCCCAATAGTGAGCAAAAACAGAGACAAAAGTGCTAATAATGCCCATTAGGAGCAGTAGACAATATGAAGAGTGAAGTAAAGAAAAGGGGGATCAAATAGGTATAAACTATAACAGGGCGGATAGGCACCCAACTCAATTCACAGGAGATTCCATCAAATCTGTAAATGGACCGGGTCAAAGATCAAGGATCTATCATCGGTGGTCCAGGGCTCCCATATTTTTCCGAATTTAGTAAAGGAATCATCTAAGATAGATGTTAAATGCTCATTTATCCTCACACCAGTAATGCGATTTTTAACTTCCATAAAACTAAGTTCAGGGCATTTGCAGGATCTAGCAATGGTTTGTTTTGTGGCCATGAATATGTTGGATATCAAGCATGGTTGATGTTTGCGTAAACCTAATATGGGCTTCTGTAGAAGCGCTTCCCATGGATTTTTGGTCAGGTCACATTTCAAAATTACATTAATTAGAGCATAAATTCGGGTCCATAAAGGTTTAGCTTTAGGCCAGTCCCACCAAATATGTTTCATGATGCCAAGATGACCACACCTTCTAAAACATTGAGGGGATTGAGAGGGGAAGAATTTATGGATGCGGGACGGTGTGTAATACCAGCGAAACAATACTTTATAGGAGTTTTCTTGCGTTAGGACATTTCGAGAACAAGAGTTTATATTCCCCCAAATTGCCAACCAATCAGTTTCAGAAATTGAGGAACCCAAATCATCTTCCCAATTGGTTTGGTAGACCATAGTGGATTGTGAAAGATTATCGGATAGGGAGGATTGGATTAAGGTTATCAGACCGGGCGAGTGTGGATCACACCTACATCTGTGTTCAAAAGGGGTAATAGAATAGGGTGGGGAAGTTAAGTGGAGGTGGAGGAGTCCAGATTTATCCTGTTCCTGAGTGATGGGCGTACAGGCTAGGTACACACTTGGGCAATCCTCAATGGGGTTACATCGCATTATCAATGGGGTCACATCCACGCGGCAATCGCTGAAAAAAGTACCTGTACATGTACCTTTTTTCGCGACAAAGTGATCTGACTGGCGCGACTGAAAGGAATGGAACCACCAGCGCAGACAGCGATGGTGTGTGATTCCGTGATGGTTTCTTACACAATTACCGCACAGTCACGGATTGCCCAAGTGTGAACCTGGCCTCAGAGTAAGAAGAGAGGTGGATGAAGTGATGCATCCATCATGCCTAGTGCCTACCGTAAAAGCCTGTGGGGGCAATGTTATGATCTGGGGTAGCTTCAGTTGGGTCAGGTCTAAGTTCAGCAACATTATATCCCAAAAAAATGAGGTCAGCTGCCTACCTGAATATAGGGAATGACCATGTTTTTCCATCAATGGATTTTTTTTCTTACTGATGGCAAGGGCATATTCCAAGATGACAATTCCAGGATTCATCGGGCTCAGATTGTGAAAGAGTGGTTTAGGGAGCATGAAACATCACACATGGGTTGGCCACCACAAAGTGGGATGTCCTGGAGAAGACTTTATCTTCAGGTAGAAGGGCTTGTTACCCCCACAAAATGGCTAGTGGGGTTTAGTGTGAGTTACCCTTGTTGAAAATGCAACAGAAACAGTATAAGGATAACATTTACAACATTTTATTAACACATCTGTTAAAATTGTTCTCAATTAAAAACAAGACTAAACCACAGTGTCCTTATGACTAGCAAAATAATCCCACATACTGTAGGTCAGCACCTCAAAGAAGTAACCATATTTTTTGGTGGGCATTAGGGTCTGGGTGCCTCTCTGTGTCTGTGGCATAGGGAAGTAGACCTTCAGCACACATGTTGAAATAATGTCTCTCTCTAAATATTAACTTCTCCTGGTACATATATTGACAACGGTTATTCCATATATTTTGTGATTTTTAGCCTTTTTTTATCTCTAGGCATTAAGTCCCACTACTGAGGAAGCCACTAAAGACAAAACGTGTTGACACAAAACCATTCGTCAGCACTCCAAGACCTCTGTTCATTGAAACTCATATACTGTATGCTTTCCATTGGCTTCGACTTTATATACATCCAATTGTAAAAAATGTGGTTATTTGTTTGAGGTGCTGACCTATGTGGGACTGTTTTGCTAGTCATAAGGACACTGTAGTTTAGTCTTGTTTTTAATTGAGAATGATTTTTAGCAGATGTGTTAATAAAATGTTGTAAATGTTATCCTTATACTGTTTCTGTAGTATTTCCAACAGGGGCAACTCACACTAAACCACACTATCTTTCTTTTCTGTTGTGTATATATACTAAAAGTCTAGAGTTGAATTGTCAGTACTGGCCATAATATAGACCAGTGTTTCACAACTTTTTTCAGTCAGGGCATTTTCTAAAAGTATGCAAAATATCAAGGCATCCCAATACATTGTAAGGGGACCCCACGCAAAAGCACACAAAAAAGTGGGTATCTCCTTCACATTGAAGTGCCCCCTTCAGATCAGAGTCACCCTGTGCATTAGTAGCCCTCCTTCGCATCAGGTGCCCCCTTTCACATCAAAAGCCCCTTCTTTCACATCAGAGTCACATATCTTTCACATCGGAGTTCCCCCTTTACCTTAAAGGAGAACTATGGGGTAAGTGTTTTTCCCCATAGTTCTCCTAAGGGTCACGGGAGGACATATACTAGCGTCCTCCGTGACCCAAAGCTTGGTATATCGCAAGCTACAGCTCACGGTATACTGAGACCGCCGCAGCCGAGACGGATCCCGACATTACTGTCAAGATCCACCCAGCTGCGTGAGTGACAGCTGACTCTGCCTATCTAGAGGAAGAGCCAGCTGTACCCACCCCATCTGTTCCGCCAGTCAGCGCTGGAGGATCGGAGCGGGGAGAATCCCTGGAGGGAGGTGTGAGTGACAGTCACGGCTCTCTGCAGGGAGATGATTGAGAAGTGAGTGAGCGACAGTATGTGTTCGCTCACTTCCCGATCTATGAAGCCGACATGTGACAGTTTAATTGTCACACGTCGGCTCGAACTATGAGGTTGAGTGAAAATCACTCACCTCATAGTTCTCCTGTAAGAGCCCCCTTCATCTAAGTCTTCATTCCCCCCTTTATATCACAGTCCCACTACCACAAACATTTGAGGCACCCCTGAGGAAGCCAAAAGGCACACCAGGGTGTCACGGCACCTTGGTTGAGACAGGCTGATATAGAAGGCAAAGGAAAGGTTTGTAACTTTTATGATAACGTGCAAGTGTGTAGGGTGAGCTAAGTAACAGATAACTGTACACGATCCTCTTCCGGCATCTTCTTTTCCACATAATCTCCTCGGTCCACCTTAAACAAATAAAACCTTTCCTTTCAAATAAATGATCCCACCTTGAATAAATAGTTTGTGATGAAGAAAGTGACAATACTGTGTTTACACAACTTCTGTCCCCATTCAATGGAGAGTTTGGTAGCAAATACAATAACAGAACAAAACATGTGAAATATGTTTGAGTATGGGACGCAATGTATATATCTGACTTGTTAACTAATGTCCATGTAAGACACTGACGTCACACTGGCAGGTTTGTTCAAGGAGGCACTTCAAAGACATGGATGATATAGAATATGCAGGAACTAGTGACGACCAACCATATTTCAGTGTTTACCATGTCAGTACCATTAAGTGGAAATGAGCCAAAAAAAGATTTGTTATGTTTTAGGGAACATTTAGAAGTGGTGATTGTGCAAATGTACCTTTTGTCTGGAATTTCTCTCTTCCTGGTATGTTAGGGTGTCTAGGCCCTCCTGTATCTACAGTACAACCTCATAGAGTTATATCTGCAGTGTGAGACCATCTCAGGCACTGGTACCTCTGACTGCTCCTGCAGGAGATTTGGTGATGCCACCACTGTGCTGCTCATTGTTCTCCTTGCTAGAGGCTTTGACATGAGGAAGTAGTCTTGTGCCTCTACCAAGATGGTCACTTCCACCCAGAGACACATCACAGAACAAGGCATGGTAACTAGGTAATGGGGAAAGAACAGCAGCAGGGAGACCAAAGGTAATACTGGTGACTAGTCCTTTGACCACTGCCTGTATTTTGGTGGGGCACAGCTTCCAGAGTTCAGTTTCTCTTTAACCTTTTTGCTTCTGCCACTGTATGCGGCAGCAGGGTCCTGTAAACAGTTTGCTTACATGTAAAAAGCTGATTTCCACAGGCTGCCACCCCTGCTACACTACCTTGCCATGTATCTTGGGCTCCGCTACCCCTCCTGCACTCCTGGGACCAGCATGGCCAGTGTTGGCAGAGGACAATCAGCGAACAGCTGACTCTTTATTTGAACCCTTGCTGCAGCACTTAGAAAGTAATAACAACTAAAAGTGCAGCATATGTATTACTGTAAATGCTTCCTGATGGAATTACAATAATAAATACTGAGGTTCACTTGGGCCTTAACCAGTTACAGACTTATGGCCAAGCAATGTACAGGCCCATTGCAGCAATGAAAAAAACTGGTCCTTAGGAGTATACAGGTGTGAGAGCTGAAGTGGTTAAAGCAGACCTTTACACTCAAAAATCTAATTCTACCAATGCATCCCCCTATGTATGATGATTAATAATAACATAGACATGTCAGGTGTAAAATGCTGTGATTTTGAAATACTTACACTTGCAGAGCATTCACTTCCTGATTTTGAAAGGGCAAAATGACTTTAGTTTGCCAAAGCAATGCACACTGGGATATCCTTGTCATCAGCAGAGCATTGCTGGGAAATCTGATCTGTAATTTCATGAAATCTCCGGGAAAGGCATTTTCCTTCCCTGAGATGATGTGCATGGTCACATGTCCTAGTCACATGTCTAATCCCATGTGCCAGAAATCCAGGAATTTAAAGGAGAGCTAGTAATCTGCCCTTAGTAAACATGGCCACTGTCAGAAGACTGGGGAAGAAAAGAGAAATAAGGTCTGCAAAGAATACAAAGCCGGCAATTATCTAGAAGTATGTGTTTGTAGATTGTCATTACTAAATGTGTGTTTGTTGTTATTTTAAAGATATGGGTAAAGGTCCACTTTGAGATTAGTGGAACATTAATTAGACTGTTTAAAAGAGCTCCAAAGACTGGAGTAAGTGTTGTCCAAAATGTATTGAACTAAATCCAAGCAGATCAGACAGACAGATCCAGAAGAATGATAATCAGCATGCACATCACCATGAAAGTCTCCCACACCATGCCAAAGCCTCTCACGCATTTCACCACCATGGCTTATTCATAGAGGTTCCCGAGCCCTGATGAAGAGGGACCTCGTGTGGCTCTACAGCGCGTTGGCTGTTTTTCTACTGTGAACCAACTTTGGGCTCTTGGACTCTTGGGGGTTTGTTTGGTGCTCTCATCTTGTGTCTATGATTAGTGTATGCATATCTTGTTCCCCTAAAGCTATACTCATTGCCTTTTTACTTATTCAGTGATCCTATACTGTAGATGTGAAATGTTAAATAAAGAAAGAAATGAAAATAGAAATATAAGGGATTCAAATATATTTAGCCAGTACCAGTACGAAGCATTGGGCAGTATGATGGTGAGGGGGGCCAAGGATGGGAGCCTCTCCTGGCTCTGCATCACCCCGGCCATCTCCTACACTTTGCAGGGCGGTGCTGTCAATGTGCCAGCTTTGTAGATTACTTTGGGAGAAAGGCTATCAGGGAGAAATGATCCTTCTCTGTACTAGGAGTGTTGACAATGTTCCTGATACACAAAGTTCAGCAGACGAGCCATCATAGTGACAACGGAGAGAATGGCTGGCCTTCAGTAATCAGCGGCGCTGTGCTATCAGTATGACATCCAGCCCCACTCATTCATTCATGAATAAAGACTGCAGTTGTATCATTAATTCATACATTACTGTCTATCTAATTGTATTTTTAAAATAAAAGTGTAACTCCTTATTTATCTTCATTTTAATTATTAGTTTTAAGGTAACTTGCACACTTGTCAGATTATAAAATGATAGAAAACAGCAGGGATGGGGAAATTAAAGGAGAACTATGAGGTGAGTGCTTTTCACTCACCTCATAGTTCTAGCCGACCTGTGACAATGAGACTGTCACAGGTCGGTTCAGTAGATCGGGAGGTGAGCGAACACATACCGGCGTTCGCTAACCTCTCGATCCTGTCACAGCAGAGAGCCGTGACATGGGAGGGGCTGGATTCCCCCCTCCCCGCTCCGATCCGCCAGCGCTGACTGGCGGAACGGACGGGAGAGGGGGCGGGTACAGCTGGCTCTGCCTCTAGATAGGCAGAGCCAGCTGTCACTCACGCAGCTGGGCGGATCCAGACATAATTGTCGGGATCCGCTTCAGCTGCGGCGTCTCAGTAAACCGCGAGCTGTAGCTCGCGGTATACTGAGCACATGGTGACGGGAGGACGCTAGTTTGTGTCCTCCCGGCTAGATAGGCAGAACCAGCTGTCACTCACGCAGCTTGGCGGATCCAGACATAATTGTCGGGATCCGCTTCAGCTGCGGCGTCTCAGTAAACCGCGAGCTGTAGCTCGCGGTATACTGAGCACAGGGTGACGGGAGGACGCTAGTTTGTGTGCTCCTGTTACCCTAAGGAGAACTATAAGGAAAAAACCTGACCCCATAGTTCTTCTTTAATATGGAACTGAGGAGCCAGTCTGTCTAATCCAGGAGCCAGAAGGATTTTGTAGGAGCCAACTCCATTGAACCACTAGAGATAACCTTAAAAATTGGGCACCAGCTGTAATTTTTAAGGCACATTGGCTACCTGGCTCCTATGACTTGCCCAGCCCTGGGTAACAGTATGTAATCATATACCATATCATATACTAATCATAGCCTTTTTTAAAGCTATGACTATTGTAGGTAATCTACAGAAACAGTAAATCAGTCCTTCTTATTTTTAATAGACATCAGATTTTAAGAAAGGACTGCATGTTTTACAGTTATAGAACATATTACCTATAGCTTGGTAAGCATAGCCAAAAACAAAAAGTAATAGACTCTAAACAATAAACAAATAAAACTTGCACGAATGAAGAAAAGCTCTAGGCCTAGTTCACACCTAGGAGTTTTTGAGCAGTTCCAAAAGCGCTTTTGAATGCCTAACACAAGAAATCCCATGATTTTCAATGGCCCTGGTTTACATCTGAGCAGGAAAACGCCAAATGCCCGAAAAGGTACATGAGCTTCTTTGGGCAGATAAAAGTGCTTTTTTGCCCCATAGACTTCATTGGAAATGCCCAAAACCGCGCGACAGAAGCATGCTGCACATTTTCGTGGGTGTTTCTGCGCGCGTTCTTTCATTGCCTGTAATGTTTTATGAGCTGCCAGTCAAAGCGCGCTTTTCATGTACGCACGTTGAAGCATGCGTGAAAAACGCGTATTATCGCACAAATAATTGCATGCTGCTAATGTACGTAGAAACGCGCAACAATGGTGCCGCCTAGGTGTGAACCAGGCCTTAGGTTATTTTAATGTGAATATATACCATCCACGAGGAGCCATGTTGGGGTTCATCCCAAGGTGTCCAGATAAGTGATAATTTGAGTATGTGATCCTAGATTCTTTCTATATGTTCCTCAAGGTGTTGCACCTCCATAATAAGAGTTTGGTGTCTAGTGGCTAAGGGTATATGATTCAATATTTTCCTTATGGAAACTAGTTTCCTTATGATTATTGTGACATTTCCATGGGGAAGTCTACAGGATTCAGTGGGATAGGGCTGGAACCAATGATTATTTTCATAATCGACTAGCTGGCCGATTATTCTTTCGAATAATGGATTCATCGGATAAAAAAATTAAATAAATACCATAGGGCTGCGGAAATTAACAATTAATCCCTCTATCACTTTCTTAATATTATGATTCGTGAGATGACAAAGGAACATGACGCCGGCTTCCCGGCCAATCAGAATGCCGGGCGCTGCGTCATTACACGGCGCCCGGCTTCCGGATTTGCTAGCTTCCTGACCAATCAGGAAGCCGGGCAGCGCGTCATTGCACGCTACCCGGCTTCCTGATTGGCCGGGAAGTCGGCTCCATGCTCTCTCATCACAAGTGACGAGAGAGCATGGAGCCGTTTCCTGGCCAATCAGGAAACCGGGCAGCATGTAATTATTCGCTGCCTGGCTTCCTGATACAGGAAGTACTCGTGCTAGGTATCGGAGCATTTGGGCGAGTACGAGTACTCACCCAAATACTCGGTATCGGCATCGATACCGATACTAGTATCGGTATCGGTGCTTCCCTAATTTTAATCATTACCAGCCCTAAAATACCATCCTTACTTTAAAATGAAATACACAAATGCTGTGTTTAGAATAAAACTGCATGCACAATTTTTTGCAATGGCACTGCACTGGAAAGCACAGCATTGCGGTACCGTGCATGTCAGTGCGGGCCATCACACTGTGGGTGGGTGGTGCATTTAGGGTGCCATTGAAATGAATGGCACTGCACACCACCCCCCGCAGCTGAATTTGTCAGGCCGAAACCGAACATGCCTTTTTTCTACCTTTTATAAAAAAAAATTAAGAATAATTGTATTGTAAGCACATGGCGTTTGAATAGCTTCAGCCAGGAAATGACAGCTGCCAGTGTCAAGATTCCGCAGATGGCAGCTGGATGTAAATACAGCCAGTAGTGGGCGGGTGCAATAGCCATCCTGCTAGTGGCCATTTCAAATTGTAATAGCCAATAGCAGGCTGGCTATTGCACCCACAGCTTGCTGTGCCCTCCTCCCAGCATGGAGGAGAGAGCTAGGGGATCCAACCAACTTATCGATAATGAGAATAGTTGACAACTATTCTCATAATTAAATATTATTGATTAATCGATTCGTTGGTTGCAGCCCTATAGTGGAGATCAATCGACCCCATCCTCTTGAGTGGCCATGGGGGTCGAGGCTGGAGGCACAATGTGTATGCAAATGTAAAAATAAGAATTTATCAAATGACATAGTGAGTTGAAGAGATGAGTGTTGTACATCTGAGCTACTCAGCTGCTCAAGAGTTTGCAGAGAGAATTTTTATGTTAGAATGGACTGTATCTCTTCTTTTATTACAGCATGGAGGACCAAACTGAAAAAATAGCCATGAACTTTATCACAGCAAAATATATATTCTAGAAGCTATCAGTTAGGCTTGTTCCACTTTCAGCTTACTTTGCCTCAGACAGCAAACACTTTGCCGATGTCAGAATTTGATATCTGGGATATTAATACCTATAATAAAATACAAACTAGCTGCAATGACACTCTGAAGATTAGCTTATCACGCCTGTGCTAGTTCTTTCCTAATGGCATCTGTGTCAATGTAGTGGCGGTTAAGGCGTTCTCTTGGATAAACAAATATTTTGTAATATGTTGGCTATGTCTGTGCTTTTGTTTATAATATGTTTACCTAGCTTGCATCTTGTGTTATTTGCCTCGCCCTGCAATGACAGCATACTATCAATGTATTTTTAGTTGGCCTGCTGTTTATATAGCCATTTGATAAAAGTGTAGGTAAAGAGAAAGCAGTGGACAGCTCCCTCTGTGTGAAGAAACTATTCACCATGAGGATTGCAACTCTGATCCACCTGCCCCCCAAAAAATTCAGATTTGGGTGGATGCCAGTGGGCTGAATCACCCACTGGTTTCTTCTGTCTCTGGTGATCTCGTCACCAGATCATCCTGGTTCTATTAAGTAGTATGAAACTCTCCCAGACTTTTTTCAATAATGAATCCCGATCAAACAAATATACACTCTCCAGCAAAGTATTTCTTTATATTTTTACTCAAGCACTTGCATTCATCCAACCATCTGGCTCCAACTCTCTCAGTTCAGCTTCCCGGAACCTCCTGTCCAGTACAAGACCACAATGGAGAGCAAAGACTCCAGCAACTGTCCAGTTACTTGCTTGGAGAAGCAGGGAGAGAGAAATGAGGTGCAGGGAGGAGTACAGTGGCTTTCCTTGCTGTGCCTGTGTGTTTGTGGAGACACACACAGCTTTACTAGCACTCAGAAGGGTGGCTCCATAGGAGCCATCCTAATACAGGATATATAGATATTTATGTATATATAGCACTTACTCTTGCATAGGCCTGATCAAGACTGTTTACTATATCTGATTAATTAGCTATTTATAATAGTATTCGGCTGAGAGCTTTATGTATCTGTCCACTTAACCCGCTTTCAGAACTAGCTCATAACAAGATTCACTGCTACTTTGCGTTTTCAGGGCAGAGGGGGGAAAGGAGGGGAGTAGCAACATCATCCACCTTGGTAAGCTCCAACACAATCTGATACCAGAGCTTACCTAGGGTGGTACCAGATCATACATAGCGCATTACAATACATTTACAAGGTATGGAGAGACACTACCCAGACTGGCAGGTTACACAGAGAGAAAGGCTGTAAGACTGCCATGTTAGAGAGAGAGAGAGAGAGAGAGACTGTTTAAGCTGCCCAGATTCCTGAGTTACATTAACAGACTGCTAAGTTACAGAGTGAGAGACTGCTCAGACTACCCCATTACAGAGTGAGAGACTGCAGACCACCCCGTTACAAAGTAAGAGACTGCTCAGACTACCCTATTACAAAGTAAGAGACTGCTCAGACTACCCTATTACAGAGTAGGAGACTGCTCAGATTACCCCGTTACAAAGTGGGAGACTGCTCAGACTACTCTATTACAGAGTGAGAGACTGTGCAGACCACCCCATTACAGAGTGAGAGACTGCAGACCACCCCATTACAAAGTAAGAGACTGCTCAGACTACCCTATTACAGAGTAGGAGACTGCTCAGATTACCCCGTTACAAAGTGGGAGACTGCTCAGACTACTCTATTACAGAGTGAGAGACTGTGCAGACCACCCCATTACAAAGTGAGAGACTGCTCACACTACCCCATTACAGAGTGAGAGACTGTGCAGACCACCCCATTACAAAGTGAGAGACTGCTCACACTACCCCATTACAGAGTGAGAGACTGTGCAGACCACCCCATTACAAAGTGAGAGACTGCTCACACTACCCCATTACAGAGTGAGAGACTGTGCAGACCACCCCGTTACAAAGTGAGAGACTTTGGTGTTGACCAAGACTGGCAATTTATCGGAAGATACTGCTAAGTTACAGAAAGAGAGTTCCCTGACTGTGACATTACAAAGATACTGTTCAAACTATTATGTTACAGATAGAAACTGCCCAGACTGCAGTGGTACAGAGGGAGAGAGAGAGAGAAAGAGAGAGAGACTGTCCAGACTGCCAATTTACAGAGAAAAACTCCCAAGTTACGTATAGAGATGCCCAGACTGCAGTGTTACAGATAGACCACCCAGACTACAGGCTTACAGTTAGACATCATCCATACTTCCAAATTAAAGACAGAGTCTGCTTAGACTCTGTCTAAAAGAGAGAAAGATTTTCCAAACATGTGGGATTTAAACGAGATAGGATCTTTCTGAAATGTCAAGAAAGCCTGCCTCACATTACAGACAGAGACTGCCCTGACTGACACTAGTTACAGAGAGAAGTGGCCTGATATGAGGATGGTGGTGAATCATGTAGACAATCTGTAGACCACAGCTAACAAGGTATACATGTATGAGGGGAAGGTTGAATATCAATACTGGAATATCAAGATTTTCGACATTGCCAAGAGTTAAGGATCCTTTCTTTTATTGTCTGACCAGCAAGATTTATTTGCTGTGTATTAGAATGACTCTATCTGAGCCGGACTCTTGGTTCTCATTGTTGGTAGCATTTTTTCTGCCCCTTCAACTGCCTCACCCCATGATGACAGTCTGCAGTGATTTGCATGGGATTAGCTAGTTGACATTGAAATGAAGCTCATTTAGGGAGCATATTTTTACATCTGTGTCCAGACTATGGACATTAAACTATTTACATATTCTTAACAAACAGTAAAAGCTTTCTATCAAACCCTCACTCACCTATCTGGCTGCTTTTAATGTGAAGTTATCTATTCTCTAAGATCCACGAAGATCACAACAAAGACCCTAAAGTTGGGGTTCAGACTGGGGTTCTAACGTTTTAGACGTTTCTGTAGGTTATTTACATTAGATGGCTGGTAGACTGGCAAGTGCCTGTTTTGTGATCTTTGAAAGTTATTTCTCGACAAAACTTATATACAGATAAATGAAGGCTTGTTTTAAAATGCTTTCACTGGCTATTCAGAATGTGCAAGAATGTGGATGATCTGGGCACAAGTTCACTTTAAATCTTTTACATAGTAACTTTGCATAGTTATAATCATTTTAGACTGAAGGGTCAAAAAGATATGTATTTCTTATCTGTTTATCATTTTTAGGACTAACCACTTCAGTTCAATGATCTGAGGTCTGATGATGCCGGATCAGGATGAAAAAGGGAAAAAAACGGAAAGGGCGACTGAAAAGAAAAATCATGGAGCATCATCAAGGTTTGTCAAACCAAAAGTAGTGTGAATATAAAGTTACCAATTTAACAGTTTTCCTAAAAGATATCTCAAGTTAGGAATGTTCAGTAAATGTTATTAAAGTGGAGCTTTAAAAAAATAAACATTTTACTTTATATATTCTCAGATTTGATAAGCTTTTAAAATGTTTACGTGATAATCAGCATTTTTTTTTTAGGAAATGCTTTGATGTGAAGAGACTCTGGTCTCTCTTAAACGTTCCAGCAAGCAAGCAGCAGGTAAATTACTGTGTGTAAGTTCTGTCTATCTAGAATTATGTAAATAAATTAATATTGAGAGTCAGTGTTGCGCACAGAGGCAGATTATAATATATCCAATTTGAGTGGCCGGATGGTGCCCAGTTCTTCAAGGGGGGCTTATGGCTGTCCTGCCACCCAGTACTGGACATTTTGAGGGGCTGATTTAATTTACAGCAGGTCATTTACAGTTGCCCCCTTGTAATATTCATGCCAGTTGTATGAGCTTAGTGACAGACATTGAGTAGTGATGGGCCACAGGTAAAGCCACGCACATCTATCATGTATTACAGCTTATAAAGACAAGCACATTTCCCTTTAGTTCTAGGAAGTTCATTGTATGGTCCTGCCCTATAATTGGGGAACCAACCAATCATAGGGCAGGACAACACAGAACAATTCTTGGCAATAGAGTAATGTGCGCCTACATGGGCACAGCATTTTGGGAGGATACCTCTTGCAATAAAGAATATGTTAGCAGGCTTTGGGCTGCGTCCCGCCAGTTGGGACATCCCATGGGATATGGGTGTGCCGAACGCTTTGCTGTGGAGTAGAGGAGGCAGGGTTGGTTAATTCTGGAAGGCTCTGAAGTGATACGAAGTACTGAGTTGCAGTTGGGAAGGGGGGGGGGGGCTCTAAAGTAATAAGGTCATCATTGAATATCAATACTGGAATATCAAGATTTTCGACATTGCCAAGAGTTAAGGATCCTTTCTTTTATTGTCTGACCAGCAAGATTTATTTGCTGTGTATTAGAATGACTCTATCTGAGCCGGACTCTTGGTTCTCATTGTTGGTAGCATTTTTTCTGCCCCTTCAACTGCCTCACCCCATGATGACAGTCTGCAGTGATTTGCATGGGATTAGCTAGTTGACATTGAAATGAAGCTCATTTAGGGAGCATATTTTTACATCTGTGTCCAGACTATGGACATTAAACTATTTACATATTCTTAACAAACAGTAAAAGCTTTCTATCAAACCCTCACTCACCTATCTGGCTGCTTTTAATGTGAAGTTATCTATTCTCTAAGATCCACGAAGATCACAACAAAGACCCTAAAGTTGGGGTTCAGACTGGGGTTCTAACGTTTTAGACGTTTCTGTAGGTTATTTACATTAGATGGCTGGTAGACTGGCAAGTGCCTGTTTTGTGATCTTTGAAAGTTATTTCTCGACAAAACTTATATACAGATAAATGAAGGCTTGTTTTAAAATGCTTTCACTGGCTATTCAGAATGTGCAAGAATGTGGATGATCTGGGCACAAGTTCACTTTAAATCTTTTACATAGTAACTTTGCATAGTTATAATCATTTTAGACTGAAGGGTCAAAAAGATATGTATTTCTTATCTGTTTATCATTTTTAGGACTAACCACTTCAGTTCAATGATCTGAGGTCTGATGATGCCGGATCAGGATGAAAAAGGGAAAAAAACGGAAAGGGCGACTGAAAAGAAAAATCATGGAGCATCATCAAGGTTTGTCAAACCAAAAGTAGTGTGAATATAAAGTTACCAATTTAACAGTTTTCCTAAAAGATATCTCAAGTTAGGAATGTTCAGTAAATGTTATTAAAGTGGAGCTTTAAAAAAATAAACATTTTACTTTATATATTCTCAGATTTGATAAGCTTTTAAAATGTTTACGTGATAATCAGCATTTTTTTTTTAGGAAATGCTTTGATGTGAAGAGACTCTGGTCTCTCTTAAACGTTCCAGCAAGCAAGCAGCAGGTAAATTACTGTGTGTAAGTTCTGTCTATCTAGAATTATGTAAATAAATTAATATTGAGAGTCAGTGTTGCGCACAGAGGCAGATTATAATATATCCAATTTGAGTGGCCGGATGGTGCCCAGTTCTTCAAGTGCGGCGGATTCTGCCACCCAGTACTGGACATTTTGAGGGGCTGATTTAATTTACAGCAGGTCATTTACAGTTGCCCCCTTGTAATATTCATGCCAGTTGTATGAGCTTAGTGACAGACATTGAGTAGTGATGGGCCACAGGTAAAGCCACGCACATCTATCATGTATTACAGCTTATAAAGACAAGCACATTTCCCTTTAGTTCTAGGAAGTTCATTGTATGGTCCTGCCCTATAATTGGGGAACCAACCAATCATAGGGCAGGACAACACAGAACAATTCTTGGCAATAGAGTAATGTGCGCCTACATGGGCACAGCATTTTGGGAGGATACCTCTTGCAATAAAGAATATGTTAGCAGGCTTTGGGCTGCGTCCCGCCAGTTGGGACATCCCATGGGATATGGGTGTGCCGAACGCTTTGCTGTGGAGTAGAGGAGGCATAAGTGATACGAAGTACTGAGTTGCAGTTGGGAAGGGGGGGGGGGGCTCTAAAGTAATAAGGTCATCATATCTATGGGGAGGTTAATATCTACTAGGGGGTGGGCCTGGTCTAAACCTTTTATTCATTGGATTTCAGTTCTTTTAATCATGGTGGGTTATCACCACATTTGGGCGTTACCCAGGGCACTCTGCATATGGCACTTGACTGAGATGCTGCTAAATAAAATATTGTATATATTAAATAGCTTGTAATTATATATGTCATATCCTTTCTATCTGAACTAGAATGATGCTGCTGATGTACTGTTGTTGCATGATATATTACATTTTGAGTAGGGTTGCACAGATACTTTTCGAATACCAGTGCAGATACTTGGCATTTTCATGAGAACTACCAGGGTTGCAGAGGTTGCAGCTAGGACCTGTCTCTGGCGCTCCACCACTGTCCTGAAATCATTAGTCTGTATTGTTTTAGAAAAACTTATTGTCACATGACAATAAACAAAAATGTATCAGTACTCGTACTTGTAAGTACTCGGCAAGTACCAGTACTCGTACTCGCAAAGCTGGTATCTGTGCATCCCTTTATTTATATTTATAAAAACAAAATCGTACATTAAAACAGAGATGTACAAATCCCGGGAGCTCCGCGTGCTCCTTACAGATGACAGCTGCCTCCTAATTTTTGAATTTGTCTCTAGTGTAGTCTTGGAGCTCAAAAGTATCGGTACATGTACTCGTACTTGTACTGAGTACTGTACTTGGTATCTGTGCAACCCTAATTTTGAGGGATATTAACATTTTACCTGATTACATATTCTTGATGGGTGTCACCTTATTGCTTTGCTATAGGATATAATGCTGCTGTGTAATATAATATGATGGGGGTGGTATTCTGTTGCCATTGATAATATACTACTTCTGGTTGATATAGTATACCGTTGCTTTACAACATAATGTTAATGCATTAAGATAATGTCCTGGTACTGTGTGATATCATATACTGTTGCTCTATTATATATGCCACTTCTGGAAGGCATATTATGGTGTTACTGGGTGATATAACATGCAACAATGCAATGTTCAGGAATAGCTTCTACCCAGTATACAAGATTACTTACAGATGCTCCTTCCAAGCTTCCATCTTCTTGCCTAGCTCCCTCTGGATAAATACCCTCCAACAGGGCAGCTAAATTCCTGGTCCTTCAGCACATGCCGCAGGGCTAAGGCAGAGCCCAGAAGAGTAAGATCGGTTTATAATGACATCCCCTCCAGGCAGGAGCCCAGAAGGGAAAATAACACTCTGGAAAGGTACTCCAAATATTTATTGTCCCAGTCCTCAAAGACATCAGTGATTGATTAGGCCTGACAAATGTTCATAACTTAGTGACTGTGCTTCAAACACTACTAAAACCTCTTCAACAGTAGCAGAAAGAAGCAATCAATACACAACACAGAGCTTAGAACCAACAGAGCCCATCAAATGTAAACTAAACTCAGGCTGGTTACAGCCTAGCTCCAAAAACACACTAGATTTGATTAGGAACAGTGCAGCTTAGGGCAGGCTCCCTACACTCTTTTTGTGGAAGTTGATTTCATATGAAAATACTTTTTCAAGTTGTTCTTTTTGTCTTTCTTTAATTAGACCTGTATTCCCAAAACACATAGATAGACAGCATACATAGCTGTGTACAAATAAATTATTCCACAGGGACACATTAGTTGGTAAACACAGTGCTATGTTATTTACCCAAGACTCATTTTGCAATGTGTTTATCTACAAGACCTGGCATAATGTTCCTGCCATACTGGCATAACGCAGGTGTTGCCCTCTTCATGACTGGAGGGAATTTAGCCTGTCTGCTGCACACAATGTCATTGTACAGCTTATTCTGCTTCTTGAATGTAAGTGGCAGAAGTTAACATAGGTTTATGATAAAAGTATGTAAACCCCCCCAAAAAATTGTAATATATTGAAGCTTACCAGCCCTTACATAAGGTGGCTGCATTTGTTTTCTTTTTTTTCTCCCTTTTTCCCTTCCCTGGTGATCCTGCAATAACCTCCCTTCATGCCTACACTCATGTCTCTATAGAATCTGTGGAAGGAGTCATGACTGTTACACATGCTGGACTTCAAAAATGTCTGCCTTCGTTCATCTCCATTACCTGGTGCATTGATGGCACTAGTAGTTTGCACATAACAATGTTTATGCCGTCTTTTAAGGGCACAGTAATAAAAAAAGTACACTGCATTTCTGGCAAGATCAACATGTATTTTCTGTACTTGCTAAAGATGTTCTTAGCCTAAAAAATGGAAACTAATGCAAATACCACATTTAAGGACTGGTAAGCTGATTTATATTACATGTTTGTTTCTAAGCTTAGATACACTTTAAGGAAACACTGCTTTGCCAAGTGCATACTGTCCAAAGATTAGCTAGACGTCAATATGTGTAATTCTCAACCCATACATATAGATGATGGCTATTAATTACACCATGGTCACAGCATAGTGTACATTCATGATCAGAATATGTTTTATACTCCTGATGGTGTGTAGTAAATACATTGCAAACATCTTTCCAAATCTGTCTTTCAAATCTATGTCCTTGTGCAGGAAGTTACTGCTTATCGGGCACTATATCAGTCTTTCTCAACTTTTTTAACATGCAGAAACTCTTTAAATAGATTTTAGGTCTCTGGGAACCCTTGTTAAAACTATTTTACTTACAGATTATACAGTATGTCCTTGTGTTATCAGTAAGATGTTGATAAAATGGTCAATAAACGTATGTGGTGAAGTCCTAGACTTTTTGACATCCATGGCAGATCATTTTATAACTTCCTTCTTGCTCTGTTTGACAAAATGGTTTTCAATAATAGTAACGAAATTAAATGAAAAAAATAATAATAGCCAGCAATGAAGACACCTCCCCTTGCATTGGTGGTCAGTGGAGAACAGTGTTTTTTACATAGCTGCTCAGTGATGACAAGGCACATTGGCGCCTAGTAGAGAAATACTTTTTTACATTTTACATTGGTGCTTAGTAGAGAAATAACCCCTTACATTTGGTTCTCAGTGGAGAAATACCGCCCTGCCTACATTTGCTGCCCAAGGAGGAGGGTCCCTTTACATTGATGATCAGTGGAACAATTCCTTCTTACTTTGGTGAGCAGTGTCTCTTTTTGTTGGTAGGTATTGGGAGAAAGGTCCTCTGACATTATAGTTGGTTAGTGGGAAAGGTGCTCCCTTACATTTTACTCTAGATGGTTAGTGGGAGGAAGAATACATTGGTGGTCAGAGGAAATAGTTACTAATAGGGGGCAGTAAGAATACCCCATCATATTTGGAGTCTGTGGGAAGAATGCTGCTTACATCAGTTGGAAGCATGCCTCCCTCACAGACTAAAGCTAAAATAGCTAAAAAGGTAATTGTGTCAGTGGTTATTTATCTGAGGGATGAGAATAGAGGTTGCCACACCTCAGGCGATGCCAAGTGACTCAATGGGGCCAATATATCTGAATTTTTAGGGGCATGTTAACAGGTTCTGCCTTGTCAACTTCCTGACCTCACACACTATCTTCCAACACCAGAGTGTATAACAGTGTCAAATAGCAGAGTAGCGTACTGGTTTACATTCAACATAACTACAGGACTTGTTATTTGACCCTGTTATGTAATTTTAAAACCTAGGAGACAATGGGGGTGATTTACTAACCTAAACACACACACACACCAGGTGTGTGTGATTTTCACACAGCAAAACGTATTTATCAACCAAAAAGTCTCTAAAAGCATATTTCCACTAATGCCATATATGGAAAAATCATGCACATGATGCATATATAATGCTGCTTCACAGTTTAGACAAAAATGGTTAGCTCATGCATTTACATTCCTGGATTCATCAACGCAAGCAACATAACATAGAGCTAATTTACACCACATTACCCTGCAATTCATTGCAGGGCTTTGCACAACACACCTGCTGGGTGTGTACACACTACAAAGGTGTTTCGATTCCTCCCATAGATCATGCTGGGAGGGAACACACTACAGAGGTGTATACACGTTCGTGGTGTGTTTAAAAGGTTAGTAAATCAACCCCAATGTGTGAGATCGGCCAGTTGATAGGAAGTAGCTGTTAGACTTAAGCTGACCTCTGGCAATCAAGCTGATCTGTTAGGCTTACCGTCTGTAAAGCTAAATAAAAGGACTAATATTTTTTTCATTAGTGAACCTGCACAACTATAATAACTTAAGTCTGAATGTTTAGATCCTTGCATGAACCCAAAAGTTATTTTAAACTGATGCAAACCTGATGCTTGGACTGTGGACAGAGATAGTGTATTGCCAACAGAAAGGATTTATCACTGTTTTCCTATCTTTATAACTGACCTACAGGTTTTGTTCACATTTGCTTTCCTCCATAACTTATCTCTGTTTTGTTCTAAGAATCTTAAAGTGTTCTAAAAAGGAAGATGTTTACATAAAAATAACTGGAAAATAAAACATTTAAAACAAAACAGGGTTTTGTAGATACATTACATTGTATGTTTCATCAGGTGGGACTAATATGAAGGAATTACTTTTCTCTGCAAAGCACTGCAGGGTGTAGGAACTGCATATAATTTACATTACCTAAATAAATAAACATGTATATAAATATAACATTTGGTAAATGTTTGTGGACACCTGACCATCAATCTATCCCATTCTGTAAACCATGGACATTAACAGTTCTTGAGGTAAGAAGAATTTATTGCAGAAGAAACATGGAATATCTTCTGCAATAAAACCTTTTTGCTGAATATTTTTTTTGCAGTCAAGGGTATTTAATCAAAAGGCCTTACGATTGAGCACTTTTGAGTGTGAAACATTTTAAGGCGTCTGCTTGGACCATTGCAGATCATTGCAAATGGTTCCATGGACGGACATCTTCATTCTCTGAAGAGTGTTTTGCAGCCTAGTCAAGGCCTGGTTGCTGTGGAGCAGTGGTGGGTAGACGACAGCTGGTTTCTTTGGTGGTAGCGGTGTTCTCCTATTATGTCTTGATGGACCTGGCTTTGTGCAGTTGACATTTATTAATTTGGAGGGGTGTTCACGTTTTTTGACCATATAGTGTATTTTTCTTTTTTATTCTGTGATCATGCAGCAGTGCAAACCTTAAGTACACGTCTTTTAGCTGGATTTTTTTTGTAACGTATTGAAAGGGGAAGGTGAAAGTATAGAACTCCTATGGGATTTAAGAATAAGAGCCACACAGCTTGGAGAAGATTGTGCTGTTGCAAGATTATGACATACAATACAAAAAAGACCCATTGGAATAACATTTAGCCAATAATGGGTTGGGACCTGGGTATGTGATGTATACAAAATTATATGGAGTTGTCCTTAGTAACAATGAGATTCCAGCTGTCACATTGTAGTTTACATGATGACAGTTTCTGGTTACTATGGGCAACATATCCACTATTCTTCCTCCAGTGCTTTCTAGTGTCGTTACCACCCTTCCTCTTCCAGGTCCTTGGTCTGGTCACGGTTCACACCATGGTGCTTGAAAAAACTGGCAGCTAGCTGGTAGTCATATGTTAGGAAACAATCTAAATGCATTAGATCAGTCTCATTGCTGATGCAACCAAAACATGGCACATTCATTGTGCTCGCTTTTTCTTTTTTTGTTCTCTATTCAAGCATGCCAAGATAAGAACAGTAAATGTACAGTGTTTTGGTTTCATCAGGACGAGGACTGATTTAATTATATTTAGATTGTTTTGTAACATCTGAGTACCAACTACTGGCTCACAATAAGACAAGGTAATTATTTTCAAACACTGTTGTTTAAACTGTGACCGGACCAACAACCTGTCATAACAACGCTCAGAGCGCAGTTTAATTGTTTAAATATAGTATTGGAAGAAGAGAGAGCGTGCAGCAATCAGGCACTCCCCTAGGTAGTGGTATGCAAATAAAATCCTTCTTTGTGTGCATTTTGTATACTTTTCCTCCAGTATCAGCTACATTTTGGCTCAGTAGTATATGATAATGAATTGTTCTTAGGAAAATAAAAAAATATTTTTATGTGTAGCTTCCAGCTTTAAAGACCACTGGTACACCAAAGTCTCAGCAGAAGTTTGGAAAGACACAGACATCCAAGCACAACTGGCAAGAGTCCACTGAATCCATAGAACTTGAAAAATTCAGGTAAGTGATTTATTTAGTAACTTGGGTTTAAAACATTACCTTGACTCAGACTAATTGTGCTTTTTCATTTTGGAACTATTTCCAGTGTTTATTTCAAACATGAAAGGAATTTTAGCCAACATTCTCAGCACAACCTGTTTCTTGATATCTTTATGGCACTAGTGAAGAACAGGCTGGGATGCAGGTAAGGAAGATTTACTTTATGTGTATAGTGATTCGTTTTTAACTGAAAACCTGCCATGAGAGAAACATGGAGGCTGCAAATGCTAACTTCTCCTTCAGAAAATGTTGGTTGATGACCATCTTGCATTATTACTATAAGTTAACTTTTCTCCCACAGTCCAACAACAATCTGGTAAGTGAATTTGTTTTTTCCAAATGTAATTAGGTCATTAGGGTTTACGTTGCTCTAGGGAAGAGATTGATGAGAATGGTCTCTGTAGGATGTTGTGTAATATGTTGGCAATGTATAAATATGGGGAATGGTGATTTAACTAGGCAGTGTTTTGGAGCTGGTAGCTGATAATTAAGAAACAGGCAGATGTCCTTTTGTGCTTCATGTACAACATATCTGGAAACATCTGTCTGCCACGAAGTTTCTCCTTGAGACAGACCTTGATGATGTAGGACACCCACCTAATGTCTTGTTGCTCTGCTCACTCTTGCCATGGTTTAAGATTTGAAGGTTAAACCACATTATTTATCACAACCATTATTAGTATGGTTGTCCCTTGGCCAGCCTTATTGCTTCTGTATAGCCTTTTCAGTTTCAGTTAACTAGTTTAGTTCACCCTAGACACTGGGGTCTATTTCTAAACAATTCACAGATCCATTCACCCTGTGAATCTCTGTGAATGTTCGGTCCGTGCGAATAGATGCAAAATGTAATTTTGAATGTAATATTGCATTATGACTACTAGATGGAGGTGAGAAGCATTGAACATAAATAAAGTAAACTCCCCATTATCTAGCATTCAAGCAACCAGAAAAAAAAATGGAGCACACATATCTTACATTTTTTTTATTTGCCAGGTGCTTGATAGACATGTGCACACTAAAAAAAATTGTTCCCAATGTTAGCAACTAATTTTATTTTGCGACTGATGGCTAGATTCCTCAGCTGGCAGGTGAATGTCAATGAGCAGTGGACATGTGCAATAGCCAGCCCACTAATGACTATAGCAATTTGAAAAAGCCAATAGCAGAATCTAGCTAACAAAAAAATAGGGTGGTGGAAGGGGGGGTGAGTTTTGTTGCTTTAGAGCTAATAGTAACTCTCAAGCAACCAGAAACCACAGTTATCCAGCATCTACAATCCCCATGGGTGCCGGATAACTGGGAGTTTACTGTACTTATTTCCTATGCTGAATGCCATCTAGTGGCCATATTGCAGTATTACATTACATTCAATCTGAAAAGAAAATTATTTATTTAATATGCTCCTCAGCTCCATTTGTAGCCATAATGCAGTATTACATCACAATTTATTGGATCTGAAAATAATATATACTAAGAACGTTCATTTTTGCCTTTATTCGTACAGAGCAAATGTTCACAGAGATTCACAGGGCGAACGGCTCTGCGAATCAGTTATAAATAGACCCCATTTTGCCAGTGATCATTAGCACATGTTTCTTATATTGTTTATTCGAATTGAACTGAAATCTCCCCATAAAAAAACAAAAACAAATTGCTAGCAAGTAGAGTTTTTTTGGAAATTTTTTTAATTGCACAAATGGACAAAGAAAGGAGATGCCATTCCAGAGGAATTAGCAAAGAAGGTGGCAGCAGCAGTGACAGAGCAGCAAAAGGGAGTACGCACCCTGCATCCCTAGAGGAGGGCAAGCCAAGAGGTAAGTTTGCCATAATGTTTGCACATTATGGTAAGTGCTCATGGTACTCTGTGGTGGCTCAGTACCAATTTAAGAGCTGGGCTATATATCTACAGAGAGCTCAACATTTTTTTAAATGGAAAGTGGTCTATTGTTATGGTACTTTATTTAAGGACATTCAGATATCTTATTGTATTACTTTTTTTGCAATAGGAATGTTTGGAACTGTAACATATGCTCTTTTATTCTTTTGACACACTAATGCAGAACATTGAAAGGACCAACTAAGAGGAATATTTTAGTGAACTATTAAAGATGCTAAAACTAGGACTAGGACTGTATATATGGATAAAGAGTTCAGTCATTTATCTTGTCATATGAAGTAGCTCCTTTTCTGAATTCATGTCGTGGTTGTCCTTAGTCTTCCATAGAATTCCTTCAGACTTAATACTGTAAAATAAAAACAGTTATTCCCTGAGGTATAAGATAATATGTCTTTATATAGTGTGTAGTAATATTATTTTCAAGAACACGTAGAGTTTAAAATGAGTTCTGTGAGCATAATGTGGGCTCTGCAGTGTCTGAAATGTGCAGCTGTGTGGAATTCTGAAAATATCTACATGGCTGAAGTGTTAAGATTCCAAGCATTCTCTTCTAGTTTTATGGGTCAGTGTCTTTCCATTTTTCCAAATCTGAATAATTTTATTATCCACATTGGCCGTCCTCCCAGACCAGCCATTAATAACCTCAGATATGCAGAGTATCACAGCCTACTCGGAGATCCCACACAGGCTATGTCTCACTGGGCTTCAGATCCTACTTGGCACTTAAACAGTAAAATATTACATAGAGACACTTTATTGCACAATTATCTCATTTAATATGTGCACTCAGCTATGGGAAAATGCAAATGATGAAACAATGCCTGGTCTGAATCATTTTTCGGTATTAGATATATGGTGCTACCCAATTCATATTGTTTGTAGGCAGAATGTAAGATATAAATGTAATATGTTTATGTCGTATATGGTTCCTATTGCAGAGAATGGATTGACAGAGCTCCGTCCGTTCATTTGCTTCGAGTGTTGATCTGTTTACGGCTATTAATGCGGGACCTATTCTATCAGGTGCATTCATCATGATGTACATTTTGGGTTTTGACTTTGTATATTTGTCATAAATGGAGGGTTTTGACAGTATATGTGAAGCAAAAATGTTTAGGCAATGTTACAGAACCTTGTTTCTTAATATGAACCTGTCACAAGACTGAGCATTTGAAAGTAAGAATATAGGGAAAATATACATAGACAAAGGTTACCTTTTTTGAAAACCACATATTAAAATGATAAGTAGATCCAGAGATGTAGTGGATTTTATGCGCATGTCTCAACCTGACACTCCTGACCTCAGGCCTTGACCCTCCTCAATGACCAATAGAGGAAGCTTGGTATGAGCTGCTGCTTATTTCCAGTACTACTGATCATTCTGGCATATGGTTTCACGGAAGGTAACTTCTGCTTTTGCCTTTTTATTGTCTCTTCAATTTGAATTTCCATCATTTGTAAATGTAACCCTTTATCACAGCCTACACTTTGTGAAGCATTCGTGAAAATTGCTGGCGTTTTGTTTAATTCTTGATAATAATTTCCTGTGTGATTTTCAGCCCGTGACAAGAATTTTAATATTTTATCTATTTTCATGAACACTAAAGGGTGGTAATAAAACTGCCACTCATACATGCACACAGATTGTAAAATAATATGAATGATTCAAATATATTTGTGCAACAGGCAGACTCCGAATGAAGTGTAAATGATTATAGCAGATGTCCCCTGAATATCCTCACTTTACCCCTTTACTTTTAAGAGACAGATATCTTAAATATGTATGTCAACTAATCCCAAATGAGCTTGTAGAATCTGGTTTTGGGGACTCCAGATAGTCATATACTGTACAGTATATGCAGTCCAATGCACAGGGTAACCCTCTCTTTTGATGTCCCCAAAAATTGGCACTTAGGCCTTCGTGTCCGTGAATAATGACATTGGGTCTGATCTAAAAACAGTTGACCACTAGAGAGTAGTTAAGGATTAAAAGCTATTTATTTTTTTCTATTTCTGTCTGTGTCCTGTAAAGTAGATTCTCCCTCTCTTTTTGTTCTGCTGACCCTTATCACTGAGACAGAAAGTAAAGGTAAAAACTTCACCAGAAAAAGAGGAAGGGAAAATCTTCTGTTGGGGACACCTAATACAGTGACAGCTGTCTAAGAGGGGATTTCCCCTCACTTTGTATAGATTTCCTTTCATGAAAGCTTGAGTCCGTTGGACAGAAAGTGAAGGGAAATATCTCTAACGGGTCGGAGACAGCAAATAATAGACCAAAAGGGGGTTTACCCTTCCCTATTCCATCTCAAACTGAAAAAGAAAAGTTTTGGCTATACATAAAAATGTAAAGGGTTTATTTATAAATCTTATGCTCAGCCATATTCTGGGCAAATGCTATTTGCACAGCACTCATGCCACTAGATGTAGTCAAGGAGTATAGGAAATAGAGTATCTAAACCGCAAAATAAAAATGGATCATATTGCAGCTTGCCAGTCCCTTGATGTGGTAGCTGAATTAGTGGCCTTTTAAAAGGAAACCAATGCTGCCACATCATCTAAGGACTGGTAAGCTGCAGTGAATTACATTTTGTTCTTGGGTTTAGACATCATCTGCCTCTAGCTTGTTGATTGGACAGTGAAGAAGTCTGATAAGGTAGGGGTGGACAAATTAATATGGGATTCAGAAAACCAGTCTATCCAATCCAGGGGCCAGCAGGATTTTTTTAAGAGCCGGCTCCATTGACAACAACTAGAGAAGGTGCCAGCTACAATTTGTATGGAGCATTGGCTACCTGGCTCCTGGGATTTGTCCAGCCTCGTGATAAGGGCATCCCTCTACTCTACTTTCTCTTCCTGTAAGGTTTCCCATTTTCTGTCCTGTTTTTTTTCTATTTTCTGCATATTTACATGCAGTTCACCTGATTGGCCACTAGTAGAGATCTGTACCATGCAGTCTGAGTACTCTTGAGTACTCTTGTGTACTCTTGTGCAGGGGATTAAATGTATTGATATAATAATCAATATATAGCTGCATTACTGTGTGTTTTTTTGTATCTGCCTTGAGTTCAGTCTCAATGTGATGGGCAAACTCACTGGCCAGTAGGGAAGCTTCAAGTTGGGACAGGACATGACAAAATTTAGATTACAAAAAAAAGGTTAAGATGCGCATATCATTTTTCCTGCATCTATAAATTTACTGAGCCTTACATAGAAACATAGATGAGTAACAGCAGAAAAAGAACAGGTTGTCTACCGAGTCTGCCCCCTTTTTTAGTAATTTTTAGTATAGATCTGTGTTTGTCTCAAGCATATTTAAGGTTTGTTCTATGTTTTAGCTTGCTGGCTAGTGTGCTGAGCGAGGTCCCATGGGAACATCATGCTATTTAATATATATGTATATTTTTTTACCTTTTTAGGGGGCAGAACATATACACTTCATTTTGGTCTCTGCACAGCAGCACGGTGTACAACGCTGTGGTTCGGTGACCCGCAGTTCCATCCAGTGTACTGCAAAAAAATGCAGCATGTTTCCATTTTCTAGGCAGCGCTGCACATCACACTTGTTTTCTATGTGCCCATGTGGTAACTAGCATTGATCAGTTGCTGAAAAACACCAGTCACCCCTATTGGTGTGAACGAGCCCTTACTGTTAACTATATAAATGTAAACATGCTTGGGGCAAACATAAATGTATACTCAAATTAAAAGGTTAAAAAAACCAAAAAGAATAACCCCCCAAAAAATAAAAAAGGGGCAGACTTGATGGACCACTTCTTGTAACATCTTCTTATGCATTTTTACCATGTTTTTAGTTTGTTTTGCCCAGGTTTACTTTAATCAGAAATGACTACACATCACTTACAGACAATTATTTCTAATGTAGGGGGTGCTTCTCAAGATCAATGGCATCAACATTCTTACACAGGTAAATGTTTGTATTAATATCCATTTCAATATATGTGTCTTAAGAACATAACAGATAGGTGTTGTCATTTACTGATTGGGCATCTGCATATGGAAAATGGGACTATTAGCTGCTTAACTAAAGAGTCAGCGTCTGTTTTTTCCATGCTTTATGTTTCTGAGTTATTTTTAATGTAACTTGACCATATTTATGTTGTTGTAAGATAAAGGAAATCTATAATGGTTTGGGCTTAAAGGAGAACTATGGGGTAAATGTTTTTCCTCATAGTTCTCCTAAGGGTCACGGGAGGACATATACTAGTGTCCTCCCGTGACCTAAAACTCAGTATATTGCGAGCTACAGCTCGCGGTATACTGAGACAGCCGCAGCCGGGACGGATCCCGACATTACTGTCGAGATCCACCCAGCTGCGTGAGTGACAGCTGGCTCTGCCTATCTAGAGGCAAAGCCAGCTGTACCCGCTCCCTCCCACGTCTGTTCCGCCAGTCAGCGCTGGAGGATCGGAGAGGGGAGGGGGGAAATTCCTGCAGTGAGCGATGAGTGACAGTCACAGCTCTGTGCAGAGACATGATCGAGAAGTGAGCGAGCGATGGTATGTGTTCGCTCACTTTCCGATCTATTGAGCCGACCTGTGACAGTTTCATTGTCACACGTCGGCTCGAACTATGAGGTTCAGTGAAAATCACTCACCTCATAGTTCTCCTTTAATTATATTTACCTTTCCCTTTAAGTTTAAACTATAACAAAATGGTGATATGCATATAATAATGTTAATAACAGCACCAGCATCTGTTTAAACTTTCTCACTATTCAAAGTCTATGTAAATTCAAACTTTTATTTTAGTTTTGGATAGAATGAAAAAGAATAAGAAACCCTACCAGATTTTTTTAATTTTTATTATTGCTGTCTATGTTTCCTCTGGGGAGATTCACACCCACTATTGGTCCTGTTAACCATTGTCCCTGGTACAGAAAGTAGTGATAAAACACATACTTTTTGAGCTGTCACAGGAACAGGAGGATGTGAGAGAATATCTTCCAGTGGGGACACCTGTTCTGTTGACAGCTGTCTAAGAGGGGATATCCCGTTGCTTTGGAGAGATGTCCTTTTCCTGCTTTGTCTCTCGTACAGGAAGTGTGGGAATCAGACATTAAAAAAACATCTGACAGGAGTCTTAACCGTTACCGATGCTATCCAAAACTAAAAAAAAAAAAGTATTAGCTGTTCATTTACTTAAGTGCTTATATCCTATGACAACAGTTACTCAGTAAACGATTTAGTTCATCTTTAATGTTACTGCTCCATCTGCTGGATAACCATAGAAATTTGTCTTTCCTAATTCTCATGTAATGTGACATTCTCTCATCTGTTTTATTTTCAGTACATGCAGACAACATGTAATACATACCTTTCATCTGGTGAAGATGAGTTTAATGTTGACAAGTTGGTCAATATGACCTGTAAGTATTATTATTAGTGTAGGTAGTAATATTCGTAAGCATTTTTTAAATCAAATTTGCTGTTTTGAGGTATCTTGCTCTTTAACCACTTCCTGTTTGGCCTTTGTAAATAAATGTCCGGACAGGACACTCTTGAATGCGGGTGGGCATTTTAAACCGTAGCCTTTTTAAACAGCCGGTGTCGGCTGTTTACATACACACTTCCAGCTGCTGATCTCCACTCTGGTCACTGGACCCCGAATAGATTTGCATTACACCACTTCCAGTGTCACTCCCTGTCATTTCTACCAGCTGCTGTAGCTGGAGAAGCAGATTGCTGCTTCATCAGCTTCTTTGGGGGTCCCTAGGCGACATTACAGGTCTAATCGACCCCTTATGTCTCCATAAAGAGTACCTGTCACATCCTTTTTGCTATCACATAGGGGGTTTGTTAGCCCCCTTTGTGATAGCAATAAAGTTAAGTGTGACAAAAAAAAAAAATGTAAGTCACGTATTAAAAAACCCCCACCCTTTTTATTAATACATGGACATGCAAACACAAACACAAACATGTGTCAGGTGCTTCTATGTGAGGAAACAATGATTTTGCCACACTTGTTACATATCACTGTGAACGACGGAGTGCAGGTAATAATTCTAGGACCATTAATCACTGTTAACACTAAATAGATGACCTTCATCAGGCAAAAAAACTCACTGTTTTTGCCTGATGAAGGGACCATTTAAGGTTCCAAAACATTGCTTCTTCGCGTGATGCCACGTGTGTCTAATAAAGACGTATTGATGCATTGGACTTTGGTGTGCGGGTGACTATTTCCTCTACATTTCGATTTGTGCGGCGCCATACCCATGTCACCCCATCACACCATCTTTTATATTTTACCCAAAGAATTGGGTAATAATAAACGTTTCATGACATAACGTAGGGAACACAGTTTTTTTTCCCCACAATTTTCTTTATATAGTAAAAAATTTAAATAGTGGTGAATAAATACCACCGAAAGGAAGCTCTGTTTGTCCCTAAAACATGATATAATATTAATTTTGCTACAGCGTTGCATGAGTAAATAAATGTCAGTCAAAGTACTGTAGCCCTGAATACTGAAAATGGCCTGGCCAGGAAGGGGGTTTAACACCCCGGTCTTCAAGAGGTTATTGTATCATTGTAACAAGGTGACAGTCCTCTTTAATTGTGCAATTGCAGCTGCTTGTGTATGGGAAGGCTTCCCCACCTTGTTTGTTACCAGCTATTGCCTATAGTGCTGCTCTCCAAATCGGGATTTCTAGAAAGATTCATTCTGTGCCTGTGTGCTTATAACATAATAATCATTTGTACATGTACTATGAATTTTTCTATTTTATTTTTACATTATTGTTGTTATGTCATGTAATCATTCTCCTTTTTGTAGATATTTTTCAAAAACTTGCTGCCGCAAAAGAACAAAGAGAATGGGTAATTCAAAGTGGAGCACACAAAGTAAGTAACCAGCTTGCACGTGTTGACTTTTATAGCAAAGCAATGCATCAATATAATTACTGTATATGCACTATATTGTTATATGTTGTAGACTAGGTTACCTGAAAATGCATGTTATTTGAATAACAAAATACAGTAATGTTTTGTTTTATTATGTGGTATACTGTAGCTTTATAGGATAAGGTATAATACTTTTCTGCCACGTTATGTTATATTACGTGAGTGACAGCGGAATACACCACTTCCATGAAGGGCCTGTGATATTATCTGAAAATTATATTTGTATAACTAAAGCTGTCCAAACACTGTTATATTTTTTAATTCACACTACTGGCTGAACGAAAAAAAAAAAATATAACAGCTTCCACCATCCATGCTAAACAACGTGGATAGATGAATCGCTTTCTGGGTTATTGTATCCTGACAGTGATAGGTGTACCAATTGGCTGTTTGCCCCAAAAGTTTTCAACCAGCTTCTTTCGGTTTTCTAATTGAAGGATGCTGGACTTAAGCAGTCAAGGTCATCCACTGAACAAATTTCGTCTGGTCCATTAAGAATCGGCCAAAATTCACACAATGTACAGCCAGGTTAACATGTTCCGATGTCAGAATATCCTTTTTACAATTTGAAGAACCACTGTTTATGGGCGGTCTTTTGAATGCAGTAATGTAGAGCCTAATATTACCAGAGAATGCATTAAAGGACAAAGGTCCCTTCCTTCCCTCTGTTTCTTTTATTTACTCCTGTTGCTTGCTAAAAAACTGAGGCTTGCCGAGAGTGGAAGGAGTTATATGGGGCTTTACTAACAGCTTTGTTGCCAGTTTCCACTCACCTCAAGGTAGCTACATATAACTCAAGCCTTACAGTCCTTCATCCTGTATTGTACTCTAAGAAAATACATTTACAGGTAAGTCAAAATTCCTATTTTCATCTTCGGCACTGCAAGTCTGCGTGTGGATGCTCGATATGAGTTATGTGGGTGTTTATAATCAGTGTGGGCGAGTGACATCTTTATTTTATAGTCAAACTACTTTAAAGGTAAGTATAGTCTTTTCAATGATTTTTTTTAGATACAGGTGAAACTCGAATAATTAGAATATCGTGCAAAGTTCATTTATTTCACTAATGCAACTTAAAAGGTGAAACTAATATATGAGATACACTCATTACATGCAAAGCAAGATAGTTCAAGCCGTGATTTGTCATAATTGTGATGATTATGGCTTACTGCTCATGAAAACCCCAAGAACCCCAAATCCACAATCTCAAAAAATGAGAATATTACATGCAATCAATAAAACAAGGATTGTACATAGAACAATATCGGACCTCTGAAAAGTACAAGCATGCATATGTACTCAGTACTTGGTTTGGGCCCCTTTTGCAGCAATTACTGTAATTACTTTTGCACGATATTCTAATTATTCGAGTTTCACCTGTATACTGTATGTGTAAAAGGGACTTTCTTGATCTAAATAATGTTATCAATGTGTGTTAATGATTAAAAAAAAAAAACCTTTCTAGGTACAGTTTGGTATTTTACATGTAACTAGGGTAGCTATATTTGCCAATTACATTCACACCCTCTGCTTCCTGCTTTGCAGTGCTACACAATGGTTATGTTTTTTTGCTCCTTCACACAATACTAGCCTGTGAGTCAGTTGACTCTTTGAAAACAAATTGCTCCCTGTGTGTCTTATAGCTTATAACAGTTGTTAAGCAGAGAGTTTTAATGAGATTGGAATGAAATCAAATATAGAACTTCCTTTAGTGGCTACTCTTTTCTTTATTTTTCTATGACAGAAGTATACAAGTATACAAGAAGAGGCTGTGTATGTATGTGGAGTAGGACAAGGATTTTTTTGCATCACTGTGTTCTCAGCCCAAACAAGAAGCTAGAAGCACACTAGATTTCTGACAGATTAACAAGTATTTTTCGGTGCTTTGAGAAGTGTTCATATATTGTATTGATGTACTGATTTTTTTTATTTTGCCTTCATTGTAAGCATAATCATTAGCAAACACACATACTAAAGATTTATGTTCTCTCTTTCAGACACTGGTCAGACTAGTTGCTGCTAGAGACAGTAATGTTTTGCTGGGTGCTCTGCTTGCTCTTACCAGTTTGGCAGAAAGGTGCGTTCATTTTAAAATATTAACTTAATGGTATCATTTTATTTTTTTCTGTTTGTAATTGGATAGTAATCCAAGGTATTGGATGTGTTCATTTTAATAGTCTGATTTCCCTTTTATTCTGTGGTATGAGTTCTGGGCATTAAGCAATATAAAATATATAATTGCCATGACATTATTTGCAATACGTTATTCAAAAATGTATTGCAAAGTGCAGTGATGATATGCAAAGTATAGTAAATCTTAGTAACCAGCCAAACTGACTACTGCAATGAAAAATCTTTTTGGTTGTTGTGTGCTTTTGCAGTCTGCCTGTTATTTGCATGTTCTGCTGTCCTTTTGAATACGTTTACATATCTAGCTGTAGATGGTGGTTACCATTCTAAAGGAAATGATTCATGTGAATTTCAAATAACCATCTAAAAGAGTTTGCATGCTTTTATTCTATTTATTAGCCAATAATGTGGATCAATGTTCATTAGCAAAAAGTCACAAATAATAAAAAAAACAAAAAAAAAAAACAGGCTAAATAATGTATTCACTGAACTGGGTGTGTCAATTATCATTAGAAAGCTGTGTATTATGTGTGGAGGGTGGCTGCAAAGTATACAAATCTTACCTTGCAGCACGACGTCTCCGACAAATAACTCCTGGGCACTGCGAGAAATGAGGGAAGCGACTCCAGCAATGCTCTGGTCGCATCACTCGCCTCTCCTCACTATTGCCCATTCACAAAATGGCTTTTATTTTTTCAAAGAATGCAAGGCGTTCTGTGATTAAATGAGGTGGGATGGACATTATCTCCCTCTCCAATCACAGAAAGCCTGGTATCCATTGAAACAAATACAAGGCATTTTGTGAATGAGCAATAGTGAGAAGGATGCAACGTTAGCACTTATGGCTGTCCGTATGGCTTTTGCCTCCTGAGGCAATGCCATTCCGGGGGAAGGTAGGGGGGGACATGTATGTGCTGACACGGAACACTTGTGTGGGGGGATGCTTTGGGGGCAGCAGATGATGCCAGACCACACTGTCATTGGCTTGGTCTGGTGTGCCACCCAGCTAACTGATATCACTGGTTGCCAGGACCTCAGTGGGAGCAACCTGGGGCGCTGTGGCCGCCCCCCCAATAAGATGCCACCTGTGGCTGCCTCAATATAGGGACGGCCCTGGTAGCACTTTACTGCTGCAAGGTAAGATTTTTATACTTTGCAGTGCCCCTTCACACATCATACAACTTTTTAATGGTAACTTACACACCTAGTGTGGTGTTTAAATGATAATTTTTCATGATGTTTGGATGCAAGATTAAGGAGATTACCTAAAAGTTGGACACATAAAACTGCACAGTTGCACAGTATAACTGTATTTATATAATGTTAGTCTTGGTTTGGTTATAAATGTTTATTTCTTTGTGGTATAGAATTAACATAAAGCAAGCGCTACCTCTATTTATTGACTTCCACAAGTTGTGAAAATCAGTTGTGCGCAGTAGGAAGTATATACTGTAACTCTATGCCATAAATCATTTCTTGGCTTATTCATTAACTGTTTATTATTTATTGATTTTATTTACTTTTTTATTTATTGTGCCATCATGCAGCTCAGAGTGCAGACCTGCAATAAGTGAACTCAGCTTAGTTGAAAGCCTTATGATGATATTACATGAATATGATCTGCTTTCTAAAAGGTCAGTAATAAAGTTAAAGGCAAGTTTATATTCACTGAGCTTTACTAAAATCCATTCTATTTTATTCATGGATGAAATTCATATATAAATTCTAAAGCCCCAGAAGCAGCTTACAGTATCACATCCTTGCATCTTAAAAGAGAACTATGGCCAAACCTTTTTTGGCCGTAGTTCTTTTTAGGGTCACAGAGGACATTTACTAATGCACTCCTGTGACCCAAAAGTCAGCATATAGCTGCAGCCAGGAAAGATCCAGACAATCTTATCAGGATCCACCCCTCTGCCAGATTAACAGCTCCCCACCCCGTCTGTCCCTCAAATCAGCACTGGAGGAATGGAGAGGGGCAGTGGAATCCCTGCAGGGAGCCATGACTGACAGTCACTGTTCTCTGCAGGGAGAAGATCGTAAACTGAGCTATCAGCTGTATGTGATTGCTCAGTTCTCGATCAATAGAGCCGATGTGTGAAAGCTTCAGTGTCATATGTCAGCTCTAACTATGGGGATGAGTGTATTTCGCTTATCCCATAGTCCCCCCTAAAATAGAACTATTGCCAAAAAAGGTTCTCTTTAGGGTCACAGGAGGACATTTACTTATATCCCCCTGTGACCCAAACTCAGCATATAGCAGGCTATATTTCACTCATCCCATAGTTCTCCTTTAATATAGCCACAATACATTTGATCTAGTTTGGGAAACAAATGATAGAACTCATAATGCTATTTTATTGGTTTGGATACAGTAAGGAATGGTTAAAACTACTGTTGGGGGGACATCGAGTGACACTAAACTAAGGATTTAACCTTAGGATTTAATGGACCAAAAGTAGCCACCCTCCAGAAGAAAGGACAGTGTCAGCATGAATTCAGAGATGAATAGTTAATAGTCAGGGTACTTGAATGCATTTTTAAGATTTAACTCCTGAGTTTAGTGTCAATTTAACTTCACTTCCTGTCTTTGATACAACAGGAGATGATAAGAAATTTTCACAGCAGTGATTGCTAGGGCAAATAAAAAAGGTGATTCTCTCTAGATAGGGCCATGTACAGCAACATTAACTTGACATGGGTTTTATAGCTTGTCCACTCTGTCCAAAACGAGAAACAAATGTTGGATTCACATGTACATTACTTACTATTAAGTATAGTTTGTGAGAGAGGCAACGTCTCTCTACACTAAAAAGGAGTATAAAAATCTACTGATGAACAGTTTTCCAGCTGGCTAATAGACTAATAAATCGAATAAGACTAAATACTGAAAACTATCTTTTGATCCATTTATCTACCTGTAGTTTACTAGGTCTGGTCTTTGCTGGAATACTTCTTTAAATGTGGATTTATTTTTGATACCTTATAACCTGGTTATGGTATTCTTTTCAGCAGGGACAAAGTGCATTATGACCCTGGATCCTCCTTTCCTGTATAGTCAATTTGTGGACAGCACACTCATAAACCTACTCTGTTACAGAAATACACACCTGGGATTCCTGACGCAAGAATCCGTACTGTAGGTTCTTGCTGCAGGAATCTCCAGCCACAGCCTTACCCTTTATGTGAAGCAGCCTTAGGATAACTAAAGGAACTCCGTTAAGAACCACAAGAAGTAACTTAGAACTAAAGACCCTCATTGAGACCTGCATGTGTCAAAAATGGCAACCTTATATAGCCACATTATAACTTAAAGTTGCACTCCAGGCACAAAAACTGTCATTCAAATTAAATAGCCAAAAGGATATATATTTCAATTGTGTACACCAAATGCTCTTGTGAACTCATATATAAGGCTTAATTTGCAATGTTTTAACACAAGGATAAGAAGCTTTTTTTTAGCAATGTGACTGTAATTTTTAAATCTCATTGAACTCCGCTGAAAATAAGTGTCACTTTTTTGAAAATTAGGATCCTTATTTTCCTGTTGTGTTAAAGGAGAACTATGGGGTAATTGTTTTTCCCCATAGTTCTCCTCAGGGTCACAGGAGGACATAAACTAGCATCCTCCTGTGACCCAAAGCTCAGTAGCTCGCGGTATACTGAGACCGCCTCAGCCAGGACGGATCCCGACATTACTGTCGAGATCCACCCAGCTGCGTGATTGACAGCTGGCTCTGCCTATCTAGAGGCCCCTCCCCGGTTCGTTCCTCCGGTCAGCGCTGGAGGATTGGGGCGGGGAGGGGGGAATCCCTGCAGGGAGCCGTGAGTGACAGTCACGGCTCTCTGCAGGGACAGGTTCAAGAAGTGAGCGAGCGACGGTATGTGTTCGCTCACTTCCCGATCTATTGAGCGGACGTGTGACAGTTTTATTGTCACACGTCGGCTCGAACTATGAGGTTGAGTGAAAATCACTCACCTCATAGTTCTCCTTTAACTTTGTAAATTGATCCAGTTACCTTGTAAAAGTAGCTAAGAGATCATTACTGTTTTGCCTGTGGTAAGTGTAAAGCTCTGACATCCTGTCCTAGGGTGGCTCCTTTCCCTTAGGGTCCCATGGAGCCACTCTTTTGTGTGCTAGTAACCTGTGTGTATCTCCACAAACAGGCACAGCAGGGAAAGTGACTATTCTGCTCTCTACTACCCCCTGTTCCTTCCGTCTTCCTTCAAACTAGTAGATGAATGGCTGCTGGAGACTGTGCTCTCCCTTCTGATCTTGCACTTGACAGGAAGTTCAGGGAAGTGAAGCAGAGAGAAAGTTGGAGCCAGCTGTAGGGAAACATGAGTGTAAGTGCTTGGGTAAAAATGTAAAGAAATACTTTGCTGGGTACTGTATATTTGTTTGATCTGAATTTGTTACTGAGAAAATGTTAGACAGATGAATACTACATTAAATAGAACCTGTTACAATTAGGTGTATGCAAAATCTGAAGGTTCACAGGTCCATCCACAAAAGAGTGAAGAGTTAGGAGAAGGCAAGAAAAGTGAACAATCTAGGACAACATAGCTGAACTGGAAAGTGAGCTGAATTGGAGAATTTTTCCAGTTCAGCTATGTTGTCCTAGATTGTTCCCTTCTCCTGCCTTCTCCAAACTCTTCACCCTTCTGTGAAGAACCCTGTATATCTTGCTGAAACTATCAGATTTAAGATCTAATAGAAGATTTCTCATCAAAGAATGCATTCTATATGACAGTATTATGATACTTTGTTCTAGACTTTCAGCAGAGCTTTTACGACTTCTCTGTTCAGAGTCTGAGGTAAAAGAACAAGTCAAGGTATATGATGGTGTTCCCACACTACTAAGTTTGCTACACTCTGACCACCTAAAGCTTCTGTGGAGCGTGGTTTGGATCCTGGTTCAGATTTGTGAAGACCCTGAAATAAGTGTGGAGATCCGTACCTGGGGAGGCATAAAACAGCTACTCCATATTTTAAAAGGGTATGTGTATATTGCTTTTATGGATTTGTACAATAAATAGAAGGTATATTTAAACTGCTAGCCCAGGCACTATATAAGTATTACCTGACTTCCCACCTCAATACAGTACTCAGCCTTCATGAAAATGGTCCCTGTTTTATTCTTCCCCCACTGTTCATTGCCATGCTTTCATCAGTACAGTAACCACTGACAATTCAATGACAAATTATTCTCTTTGTCAGCCATCCATCTTGCTACCTGAGACAAGGCTCTCTCTACACCTCATGACAAATGGATGTTAGGCTCTGCTAAAGAATTTTCCATAAAACATTAGCTGCCAAATGACCAAGGTCTCCAACCATGGACATCTCTAGACACAACCAGATTTAATTACTGTGGGAATGGAGAATCATTATAAGTGTAAAATTATTACTTAAAACATTTTTAATTAAAAGTACTTATTGTCATAACAGAATGGTAAGAATTAGAAAATTATGCTTGGAATAGTACATATGCAAGGTGTGTGATGTCATACTTGTTTAGAATGACAGGAACTCTAAATCACATGCCACTGGTTTACACTGTTCTGTGGGATTACTGGACATGAATTAGCTTTTCCATCTATCTATCTATCTATCTATCTATCTATCTATCTATCTATCTATCTATCTATCTATCTATCTATCTATCTATCTATCTATCTATCTCTGTCTCTACTGGCTCCTCACCTTCTATTTTGACAAATATGGTACTTTTTATAGAGTTGCCTGCACTGAGATATGTTTCATAGTTATTTATGAGGAAATATCAGTGAAGTCTCATGCTTGGCAGGAAGTCATTTATGTTATATCATTTTAAATTTTTCCAGGGAACAGTATCTAGTTTCTGATCGCTCTTCCATTGGGAGCTTGTCAAGTGCGAATGCTGCAGGCCGAATCCAACATCTTTATTTATCTGAAGATCTGAGCCCAAGGGAAATACAAGAAAATACACTTTCTCTCCAAGCAGGTATCCTAACTTGTCATATCTACAGTATATTTGTGAGTGCAGTGACAAATAGACAACTTGCCCTTTTTTGACAATTATAAAGTTTATTTACTTTTTACTTTACATTTTTTTAATGGAATAAATGGCAATGTTTTCATGGTTTCATAATGTATAAAACACATTGTCATGGTCACACTCAGGGCTGCTTCCTACTTAATGTGTTTCCATACATATTGTTGCATTTTTCAGCACAAGCAAAATGCAGGGACATTCATTGTTTTTAGTAGAGCCTATTCACACCAATGCATTGCATCGTATTGAACAAAAGTCCTGCATGCCGGATTTGGGGCAAAATGACCTGCAGTTTGCCATTTTAATCTATTCATGCAGAGTCTTGCACACATGTAATGTAGTGCAATGAAACCCTGTGCTGTAAATTTGGGGGAGAATGTGCCCAGAGAGGCATTGTTCACTTTCGACAAGTACACCATAATACTGACCAACAGAGTTTTTCCCACCATCCCATATATAAATAGACTCAGATATACTGCCCAGGCATTGTCTAAATCAGGTGTAGCTGTGGTAGTAGTGGTCTACTATGAGCCCCAAATCTTTTTCCATTTCTGACTTCCCGAGTGGTGTACCCATTAATGTGTATTCCACTTGCCTATTTTTAACTCCAAAATGCATTCATTTAAATTTTTCAACATTAAACCTCATCTGCCATATAGTTCCCAACTCCTCTATTTTATTCAGGTCCTCCTGTAATGTTATAGTGTCTAAGTCCGTGTTTATTACCCTCCCAATTGTAGTATCATCTGCAAAAACAGAAACATGGCTAATAACGCCTTCCCCAATATCATCAATAAACAAGTTAAACAGTATTAGGACCCTAGTACAGGACCCTGAGGCACGCCACTCTTTACCTTAGACCAATGTGAAAAATAGCCATTTATCAATACTCTCTGGACAAGTTCCTGTAGCAAGTTCTCAATCCGTGTACACACCATGTTATCTATGCAAATAGATCTAAGCTTTTGAGGTGAGTGGAAATCACTCATCTCATAGTTCTCCTTTAAGCATTTCTGTGATACTGTGTCAAATGCTTTTGCAAAATGCATGTACACCACATCCACTGGCTTTTCTCTATCCAGATCTATACTCACCTCTTTGTAGAATCTTAGTAGGTTGGTCTGACAAGAACGGTCCTTCATAAATCCATGCTGAATATCACTTATTATACTTTTGTCACGAACACAGATTTACCACTTCAGAATGGCAGATGTGTAAAGATAAAGTAGATGTAAACCCTAACTGTATGAAATGTACTGCATAGCATAAACTGACATTTAAAAAAAATAAAATACTCCTTTACCTTTTTGTACATCTTTTGTTTTGTCTCTGTGTTGCTGATCTCCTGCAGCCGCTTGACACCACTTCCTGTCTACATACATGCAGTCCAGTGATGGTTACATGGTGTTTCTCAGGTGACACCAGTGAACCATGCTGATTTATTGTGCATTTAGGGGGCCACTTGTAGTTTCTATTGGAAGCCTGTGTGACAGGGTGACAACGCACAACCATTGTTGGGAGAGTGTTGTCATCTTATTACAGAAAGTATAAGGACCTTCATGGCAGCATCACCAGGAATTATTTTAATATAAACTGCAGATTTAACAATATTAAAAATTATTTTTGAATTTTTTGAAATGTTATTTTTGATATTTTATATTAGCATAATAAAACTTATACGAGATGATTTTAGTAATTGGATCTGCAGACTATTTATTTATACAATTGTTATTATTACACATTACATTATTAATATACATATACGGTTTTCACTGAATGTACGATAAAAATCACATTTGCCGGGTTACATATAGGGTGACTGGTACAGTAAATTCTATTTCCCACTGCAGAACATATGTTTGGTGAATATCTGTGAATATTGCTCAATCTGGTGATCATGGTGAATGATCACCAGCAGGTTAATCTTCCCAGTTATGAATAGGGGGAATGATTCACGAGTGAATGTGCAATGAATTCCACATTTACTAATTTATAAATGTTGCTACTAACTTCCTACTTTTGCATTAATCAGTGTGAAAGTTTGGCAAGTGTTATACATCTTATAATAAAAGTCTTTGTAATGTTCTTACATTGTAGTTGTTTTCTTCATTGGGGCCATATTTCTATTGCCAGTTACTGCTAATAGCTGAGCACATGTTTTATGGCAGTATTTATTGCTGGCCTATGACATACGACATTGATGGGATTAGAGATTTTATCATTCATTGTTTCTTATAGCTACAGTGCTGAATTTGCTAATGTGTTCTTGTCTTCTTAGAAAAGTCTAGAGCCGTATCGTACTTTAGCTGAATGTAAATTATGTGCTAACTGAGCCTCTTGTCTCATTCTAGCCTGCTGTGCAGCTCTTACTGAACTTGTGCTCAATGACACCAATGCTCACCAAGTAGTTCAGGTAAAGTAACATTTCTTGCTCAGTCTGTTTCTGTGTTCATCTATTACACAGCTATAAAAGTAATCCCGATGAGGGTTTTACATTTATTGCCAATTAACCTATTTTAAATGTGCTTACTAATGAAGGTTTAGGCAAGAAGAAATAAAAAATGCTGATGCCTTAATTTGATGCCTTAATTTCTTGCTATGTATACCAATTCACGACACAACTACCCCCAAAAATGAAACCACACGTGCATTTTCCCCAGCCGCTAATGCATTTTGTCTGAGGTCAGAACTGTGGGAGGACGGTCTTCCTGTACTCTGTATGTGTGAAATTGAAGGCTGAGGGTGATTAATTGGATCACTAATGAGTGCAGATTTGACAGTTACAGAGTAATGCATCAGATTTTCTTGTTGCTGAATGTCACCTACATTTACAAAGAGATGTTAAAGTGACACTAAACTCGGGAGTTAAATGTTAAAAATGTATTCAAGCAACCTAACTATTAACACATATGTATCTTATTTGTGTATCACTCGACTGTAGATCCTCACATCATCTCTGAATTTGTACTGACACTGTCCTTCCTTCTGGAGGGTGGCTACTTTTGTTCCCCATGGTTCCTGTGTGTGTTGTAAAGTAGCCACCACTCCAAGATCACTCCCGGAATGGATTACAATCTCACGTTTAGTTTACTAATATGTATTGACATTGTAGTGCATCAGAGGAGTGAGCCATGCTCACGTCCTGAGTTGTATGCTAATTTATTTTATAAAATATTAATGAATCCTAGCCCCTACCCCAGCAAACAAACACACAAAATGTAAGATTACCAGTACCAAATGCCTTTGTCTTATTATAGAGAATACTGACATAACCTGATTTTTTTCTTTTTTGCAGGAAAATGGTGTTTACATTATTGGTATGCTGATTTTACCAAGCAGACAAAACGATTGTATTAGAAGCAAGTCTACTTTGTTACAGGTAATAAAACAGCTTTCTTGAAGGGAATATGTAGTGTTCTCTTTTGCACATCTTCCTTATTTATTATGGTTGACTAAAAGCAAAGAAAGAAAGATTTTCTCTCACTTCCTGTTGTAGCTATTGTACAGGAAGTAAAGTGTCATCTCCCCAGTGCGACACAGCAAAAAAAGCTGGCAGGAGTTATTACCCCCCTTACTCTATCTAAAACTAAAATAGAAGTTTTCGCTTTATTTCTGCTTTAAGCCAAAAAGTAATACTATATAAGGTCGCAAATATATATCTTTAAAAAAAACTGCAGATGAAGACAGTTTATACCTACTTGTCCCTCCACCCATTTGTGAAATCTTCACTCTGTTGCAGAGCAAAGCCACCAGCAGAGTCTTCACATTTGACATACTTCTGGGCATGTTGGATGCCTGCATCCCCTGGCCACATGCTGTGATTCCACTTGTCAGCCCCTACATTACTACTTAGGGGTCTATTCACGAAGCTGCCGAAGGATCTGGCCGCAGCTTCGGCCCCAGGACCCCTTCGGTTCAGTAGAACCGAAGGGGTGCTGTACGGGCTATTCACAATAGCCCGTACAGCTCCCGAACATGGGCGAGCGGCTCAGTCGAGCCGAGTTAATAGTAATGTCTCAATGCTTTTCAATGGGAAAATTTCTTTTTTTCTCTATTCTGACATCGCTCGTGTCAGAATAAAGAAAAAGAAAAAGCCACAGCACGGTTTCTCTACTGGGCGGCCGGGAGCGGGAGGCTCCCAGATCGCCCGGGAGAGTTTTTTTTTCTTCTTTTTTTGTGACGGCAGCAGAGCCGCCGGACAATAGGAAACTATTGGGCGGAGCTAGCTGTTACTGCTAGCTCTGCACAATCTTTTGCTATTGACTTTTTTTTACCTTTTTTAACTCTTTTTCTGTTCTGCTCGGTACCTCTGAGGGACCGAGCAGAACAGGGAGCAAATTTAGGGGAATGCCTCTGTTCTTCCCCATGCGGGCTAATCAGTGAAGCTAAACATTCTGTGATTCACTCCTGTGTGCCCAAATCTAAGATGGCCTGATCAAGGACAAGGAAATAAAACAAAATTAAAATGTTCGTGTTTTTTTATCAATTAAGTAAAAGCAAATACGTTTGAGGAACTGTGGACTGAGTCTCTTCATTCCTGATAGTAAGTGTGTCCTTACCTTGAGGAAATAATGTAGCAACCAATTCGGGGCAGATGTGTGTGGTGGTTTGGGGAAAGTGGGTAGTTCTTTCTTTACCACTGTTAGCCCTATATTTTACTACAGGACAGAATGTGCACCACTATTAAACTGTTTCATTCACTGCAGTGTGCACTATTATGTGGCATGCCACATTCATTACATGCATTTTATCATGGTGTGCGCCCATCCCTTTGCCAGGAGCGGGTTAGAAGTGCAGTTTGGCATCTTCACCCTGGGTACTGGATGACCTTATACCGACACTGCTTTCATGTGACAGATTTGCTTTAATTTAGGTACAGAAGCATATTGTATTCTTCAGAACAATATTTTCTTTCATAAAGTCATATGTCAGGGAAAAAAAAAAAGTGCAGTACATCTCTGTAGTACAAAAACATTTCCCAATGTTTTATCCCTTTAAAGACCCTGCAAGTAGAGACAAAATATCCATTGACCTCTAAAAGTGCCTTCAGATCCTAATTTCCCCTTGTGGAGTGACACCACATGCCTTTTTGTGGGCTAAAATTGCAAGATTTTGTGTCGGTTCTGCCTGGATGTCCCTTGTTAAACTATTGAATCGCCCCCATTCTCTTCTTCACCACAGCATAGGAATTACTTTTTTTCTGTAGTTCAAGGTAAGAACTAGAAGGATAACACAGAATGTATGCACAGGACGAAGGTAGCTCTGAATTTCTGACAAGATCAATAGATCAACAATCTGACAAGTGTGATTACCACAGACTTCTGCGATTCCTCAAGCTATCCTGTGAGCTAGAATCCTTGTTTTATCACTTTTCCTACCACCCAAAAACACCCACAAACACCAGACACATGACTTCGAGTAGCTGCCCCCTGGAGTTTGTAAGTTGACTAGTCTACTAGGCAACCCTAAATCACACAGACAGATTCCTGTCTGGCAGATACAATAGTAAGACTTGATTCCGAAGTATTTTTATAATGTGAGGAGGGACCAGTATGGGTAGGAATCAAAACAGATACAATAGTTTTGGGAAGTGCATCATTATGATTGCAGTGGTTTTGCATAGCCAAGAGAAAGGATAATTATCTCAGGCCTGCATAAGTTCTTTAAGCTTGTGGAGGAGAGGCGGGTAGTGTCACAGTTCAGCTGCAAGTGCAGCTGACTGTTACTTATAGTTCTACAAGTATATACATACCTCTTACCCCTGGTTCTGCAGGCATGCAGGGCTGTGCTGGGGCTTGTAGTCCTCCAGGCATGTGCTCTGAATCTGACTCACACTTGCACCTGTCTGGCAGCTTTATGCGTCGGCCGACGTCTCCTGCTGTTTCTTATACAGCTTCTCAGCCAATCAGTGCAGTCTGCGTGTGGCCAATCCTGTGGATTCTCCCTCTTCCTGTTTCTATTTAAACTCAGGGCAGCGAACAGCACGGGGCCCGAGCAACGCTTTCCCAAGCTCGTTGCCGAGTCCCCCATTTGTGATTTACCCTGAATTCCTGCAAGTTTTCCCGTATACCGAACCTTTATCTTGTCCTTGGAAATCGCTGTCTACAGGCTGCCCTATGCTTCGCTTTTGTCTTCGGAAATCCGTGTCTACAGTCTGCCCTGCGCTTTGCTTTTTGCCCTTGGAAATCCCTGTCTACAGGCTGCCCTGTGCTTTGCTTTTGTCCTTGGAAATCCCTGACTACATTCTAACCTGTGCTTTGCTTAGTCCCTGGAAGTCTTCAGCCTGTCCCTAACCTTTGATTTGTACCCTGTACCTGTTAGGTGAGTTGGGTGGACCCAGGAATTGTGACCTGGAGTCAGCACGCAGCCAAGCCCATCTCCACCATCAGGAGCTCTGGCGCATACCGGCTGGCCCTTAGATTCCACATCCTGGGGGAACCCATGCCACCTACTCAGCATCCCATGCCACCTACTCAGCATTGCAACACCCTGCCTTGTATTTGAACTTCCAGCTTAAGCTGACTTCCACTGCCTCATTCACATACCTGTTCTGTTCCCTGCTTGTACTCCAGCTCTGGGAGTCGTCAGCCTACACTGCTTGAACCCTTTTCTCTAAGTGTCCCTGCCAGTGTAGTGGAAAGGGTCCACATACCTGACTCCAGTTCATACCCGTGAGTCCCAATCCGTGACAGGTAGTTTGCTTCACAGAATGTAGAGTATGAGTTAGTAAGGTATATGCCTAAGTAGGAGAGCTGTTTTAGTTATCATTGATAGTGGAAGAATAATTTAAGGTTTTGCATTAAAGAGCATGTTAAGGTTTTGAATTTCACGTGATTGACTTGAAGGCCAGAAATGTTGCTAAATTGTTTTAAGAAATTATTTAAATTGAGTAAGGAAATTTAAAGATTAGTGATGATAAGAATAACATTGTCTGTCAAAACACTTAACTTGTAGTGGTGACCTGCCACAGTCACTCCAGTGATATTTGGGGAGTCTCTAATAAGGTAGGCCAGAAAAATGTTCCTGAAATTTGGAAACCATCTTAGTGGGATTGCTACTGCAGGCATCTTTCCCAATACAAAGGCAGAAGTGTTTTTGCGTAGGATCAGTCCTCCATAACCAGGATGCCAGGAGAGAATCTTATATGTTAGCTTTGAGCAGATGTTCAATTTTGTTCTGCATTGTGTGTTTTTATATTTTAGCCAGGGTGATGCCATGGCATAAGCAGAATGAGCAGCAGAGCAAGTATTATTTTACAGATCTTTGCAATAGTTGAGGTAGAGTTCCTGTTTTCCTATTGTGATATGCTTCCTAATTTTCATCATATTTGTAAACCCATCAATATTGTTTGTTCACATTTCCTCTGCCCTAAGTACACATAATTAAGATTATTTATTGTACACTATAGTATCACTAATACGTTGTAATACAAGCTTCCAGATGGCAGAAGATCCCGACTAGAAAGATGTACAGCCAGATGGCCCTAGATCATAGACTAAGCAAAATTAATACCATCGTTGGCAGCTACTTATTATTGTTCAAGTCCTGCTGGGTGCTACTGTTGCTGTGGCAGAAATGCTTTAGCTTGACTGCCTTTTGTTTTTGTTTTACAGTGTTATGCGTTCCGAGCCTTAAGATTTCTATTTAGCATGGAAAGAAACCGAGATCTGTTCAAAAGGTAGAGTATGGGTGCATAAAAGCTATCTTTCCAAAACAGTAAATGAAAATAAAAGAATTCTAAAAATAAAATATGTGCCGGTGTATAGGACATATATGCACAGTTAATGGCAAAACGGAAACCAAGTTATAGACATTACAGATGTAATGTGTTAAATAAAGGGGAACTCATAACTTTATGCAAACGCAAGCCCTCAGGGGGGCGGGCTTGTGATGATCGAGAGTGCGATCTGCCTGTCCAAGATGGGCAGATCGTATGTTTTTTTAATCACTTTACAACCATGGCAAGACTAAGGTCTTGCCATGGTTGTACAGTGTATGGCCACCTTTAAACACACACACATATTGTACATATTGTGTTGGGACAATCACTAGGCACTTTATTGTTTATGTATAAGTTGTAGGTTTTTTAGCGCAGTGACTTTATTGTCTTGAGATTTTAGAGAGTGATCATAGGATTCACTTGTTTTCACTGCTGCTGACAAATTATATTAGATGGATTATACACACAATTGCTTAAAAGATTAGCACTACGTTATTTTATAGTTACACATTTTTAATGTTAGTATTCATTCATTAATAATGTATAATTTAGGTGAAACTATATTTTGTCATTTATTATGTTCTAAATTATTTTTATTATTATTACTTTATTGTGTTGTATTTTTTGTGCTAACATTTTATACACAGGCGTATACCCACTAGAGGGTTCACCTATCTATGTTTGGAATATAATTATTTTTTCTACAAACTACCAACAAGGATATTGTTTTCAAACTGTGTATAATTTAGTCGAAAAGGTTTTACTGAGTTGCAAGTTTACAGTTTCTACTCTCTACTTTAAAGTGGGAAAGGTTTAGAACTCTGTCATGTTTTGCTATTTGTATCCTCACTGGTGAGATTTCTCCACATTTCCTGTCTCAAAGACACAACAGATAATGGCAGGACATCTCCCCAGAGGAAGGAGAAATCAAAGCTTGTTACAACAACAAGTTTTTCCTCTATTCCCATTCCAATTGTAAAATATTTAATATTCTCCTCACTTTCTGCACTTTTTATAACAATCACCCTAATAGAAAGCAAGGCTGAATATTTCCAATGGGAGCATGAAAAACAATAAAGACCTGACTACGTTTAACTCTTCCCTGAATTTTCCAGAATGGATAATAAATGTTGGTTGGAGTTTAACTTTAATATTAGTGCAGCCACCTACAAACATGTGCTACTAGAAGACGTAGAGCATGCATGTAATAAAAACAACTATTGCTATTCCATGTAATTGTATAATTTAAAATGATCATTAGAAACATACTTTTGTATTTACACTATAACCCTTCATGACTGAGGCCTTTGTTCAGTTTTTTCCACCCATGTTATAATCCACATTTTAGGTCTGAAAATTACTTCAAACCCCCCAAACCTTATATATTTTCTAAAAGTCAAGACCCTGTAGAATAAAATGTCGGCAGTTGCAAACTTGTATGTTGTGCGATATTAGCGCAACTCTTTATCAAACCCCTACATTTAGTGAAAAATGCACTTAAATGCCCTAAAACACAATAAAATACCCATTTTTTTAATAGAATATAAACGATAAGGTTACAACGAGTAAATAGATACCCAACATGCCCAGGTTACAAATTGTATGCGTCTGTGAAACTGCAACAAAATTCAGTACCTTAAAAAGTCCATAGACGATACTTTAAAAACCCCTACAGGTCATCAGTTTAGAGATACACATAAATGTTGGCCCTAGAATTATTGCTCTCAGTCTGGTGATACCCAACATGTGTAGTGCGATCATCGTTTTCTGGCCTTTAGAAGCGATCTGGCGACAGCTGAGTCGCCAGAATCGCTTCTATTGCAAAGTGGCATCACGCAGGGGGTGCGGTCTGCACCCGGGTGCCACCATTGGAGGGGTGACAACAAAATGGCTGACAGTCATTTTGGTGTCACCCCCTATGAAAAGTCGGGCACTCGGTCACAGACCGAGAGGCCGACAGTGTCAGGAGAGAGAAGGTGACCCGGCGGCACACCTCATCCCATTGGGTGAACGTCCCCTCCTCTCTCTGCCGGTGTCCATTACCAAGATGGTCGCTGGCAGGCATCAATAAAATGACCGCGCATGCCCGATGACGTCATTGCGCACGTGTGCGGCAACGTCACAGCGGGGTGTCACCCAGCCTCGGGACGCCCCTGACCGGGAGTCTGTTTAAACGCACCCGATGCCACTGGTCATAAAGGGGATAAAGAACATTTTCCAGGCGGATTATATTGGGTATCATTACTGGCCCCTGCATCTGAAAATTCTAGTTATCTGTCTGGTGTGCTGATCCAATGGTTTCAGTACTTTCTGAGTCAGTAAAGTATTTGAATTAGGAGTTTAGATTTGACTCTGTTTTTCCTTTTTACTTGCTCTGGTTTAGATTCCTTTTGACATTATTTATCTGTTTTGTGTTAGGTTTTTCCCTCCAGATTTGTTTGAGATGTTTATTGACATTGGTCATTACATTCGAGACATCAGCGCCTATGAAGACCTTGTGTCTAAATTGAATTCACTACCAGTAAGTGATAACTTTACATTCCATTTTAAAAGGGAAAAAAATCATATATTGTTATCAAGAGAGCGAAAGTAACCGGTCTTTTGTGCAATTTACAGGAAGACGAACTGAAGCAAGTGGCTGATGGCATTCAAGGCATCAATCAGAACAAAACTCCCACAAAATTTATTGGAAACTATGCAATTCTAGATCACCTTGGAAGTGGAGCATTTGGGAGTGTATATAAGGTAAGTTTTATTTTACAGTGTTGGTAAATCTCATTGTTGAAGTATAATCAATATTTTTATATAGCCATTTCATTTCTCTTTGAGAGCTAGGCAGACCTTGATCAATAAATAATTGTGTGTATTAAAGCTATGTAAGCTCAAAGCCTCTTCATAGCCAGCCTTCAGTGCTTTATAAGGAGGATTTACCAGGGTTATATGTAAGTTTATTGTTAATCTATTTTCTTTTTATGCTAGTAAAGCAGTTCCACATTACAGTCAAGGTTATTAAATGAATGGTTATGCAGGGCGTTTGTCTTGGCCCCACAGGGACTCAGCCACCACCAACAAACTTCCAAATAATGGTAGCTGGAATTGTGAAGGTTTAAAGTAAACCTGTACTTTTCTCAAGCAGGATAAAACAACAAGGTCACCTAACTTCCTCCTTCCCAAGCTCCACATACATACCTAACAGCTCGGATCATGCACCAGGGGCATAAAGGGCCCTTGTCAAATCACATGTTTATTTGAAAGCACATCTTTGAAACATAATCCTGCAAAATAGAAGGCAGGGGAAGGGTAACCCCCACTTGGTTTTTTTAATGGCATAAACCTGAGCATATTTTTGAAGTGTCATATTTAAAACTGAACTCCTAGCAGATAGAAAAAAAATAGGGATGCACCGAAATTTCGGCCGTTGAAACGTATCAGCCGAAAGTGGCACTTTTGGCAAAAAAAAATTTTTTGGGCCGAAATTGCGGTGCATCTGTGCTTTCTCTCCTCACCGCCGGACGCTGCTCTGTGTTCCAGCGGAGAGGAGAGAAACTGTCACAGGAGGCCGAGTCTGTCAGATCGAGATCTCCTCCCTGCATCGCTTGCTCAGCCTCCTGTGACAGCCGATCCAGGATGGAGAGCGGGTACAAACACTCAGTGACCAGTGATTGCTGAGTGTTTGTAAATAATTGAGGTCATAGTATGATTACTGTGTCCTTAATTATGATTAAATGGGAAGTGATCTACATCACCTCCTGTTCATGATTGTGAACATGGTAAACATACTATCTCCACATGTTATGAATTAGTTATGTCATTATAAAAAAAAAGTGTATTTAAAAAAAAAAAGGAATTAAATAAATTAAAAGCAACTAGTATAGTTACCTGGATTGGACTCCAGCTTCTTGCAATCCCGGCATGTTGTGTCATTTATACATGCTGATAGGAAGAGAGCAGAGTGATAAAGTAAAGAGCCTGCTCTTTCGTGTCACTGCCCAGGACAGGATCTAGTGGTATTACTTTACTGCAGTAGAAAAAAGTTAAGTCTCCAGGATGGCTCTGCTCTCTGGCGGAGTTGTGTAAATCTCAGGAACGAGCAGACAGAAATAACAAATTCTTTGGCAGGCCTACCAGCTCCATATATGTTTTTCATCTGTATAATTAGCTGTTTGACTGGAGTTCAGCTTCAAGGGGTATTGAGTGCCTCTTTGCAGATTGCCACTAATCATGGCAACACAAGCAAGTTAGGCCCATCTGTAGCTCAACAAATCACAGCAAGCTTTTCCACAACCTAATTTCATTACAGGCTAAATATTGCCCCCCCTACAGCCTCCATTATTAAAATAGAAATATAATCAAAATAAAAATGTTTAAATATTTTCTTGGCTGTCACATAAATAACATGCGTCAGCCTGTTTGTCCCCATGCCCTTTGCAGTATCTTAAAAATACTTGGTGATCCTGTCAGCAGAACTGGTATTGATCAGTTTCTTTTGAAAATTTGACAACACTGTTCCTGTGCTAGTGAAAGCACTGCTGTATTGTTCTCCGTCCTCCGCCCTCCCCCGCCGCGCTGTTCCTTCACTTCTTCTCGGATCCCCGCTGGGGAGAGCAGCGGGGATCCAGAGAAGCGGTGGGAGGAGAGGACATGGCGATCTACCAGTGATCACTACGCGATCGACTGGTAGATCGCGATCGACCTTGTGGGCCTGGCGTAGAGTGGGCTTATCAGCACAAACAGTGGGCATGGCTTAACATGTTCCTGGTGCTAATTCATCAGCCTTTAGCCAGTCTGTCAGATGCTGGTTACACCTAGCACTACCCACTGACTTCATGGTTAACAGAGTGTCAATGCAGACCTTGCCTGCAGTTTGCTATCTGCTAATATTGCGCCACAGTGCTCATGGAAAATAGACTTTCTGTAAGAACTTGCATGTGATAGGGAAATGTGCAAGCCCTGCTGAAACCCTCTCACCTTTCCCTTCGCAGGCCAGGTTATCTTTAGGTTTTTGCAAATTTGAAACCAGGTAATTGCGAGTGGTTTCAATCAGCATAGTGTATTATGTAATCTGGGTGCAGTGGGGAAGGATAGCTTTTGACATTTAGGAAAAAAAGAAGCAAAAAAGCTGCCCTTGCCCTGCGTACCCTCCTTCATTGCAATATATTTTCCATACTCTCCCTCTGTAAGTGTCACTTCAGAGATACTCAGATTTCAACCCACCAGTGAGTTACCTCTGTGAAAGTTAAAGTCAACATGGGCCCAAGAATACTATTAAAAAGGAGGCTGCCTTCTAGTAACCAAGAGTGTCTAAAAAGAAAACTTTATATATAGATATGTATATATCTATATATATATATATATCTATATATATATCTATATATATACACACACACACACACACACCTTTTGGGGGGTTGGTATTGGATATTCAGTTTGTTTTTATCCTTCTATCCATATTTCTCAATAGGTCAGGAAACGCAGTGGTCAGAATCTCTTTGCCATAAAAGAGATCAATTTGCACAACCCGGCATTTGGTAAAGACAAAAGAGATCGTGATAGCAGTGCTGAGAACATAGTATCTGAACTAACAATAACCAGAGAACAGGTGCGTGTACCCCTAAATAGAACCAGTCAGCACAGAAATATGGGTTCCTTGATACTGCCTGCTTGTTCCTCGTCAACGACTCACTGTTAACTAATAGTATGGAAAACGATGGCAACCTCAGACCTTGCACCTTAAAAAAGTCAATCACTGCTCCTATGCTTCTGGTCTAACACTTTCCCTTTAAGTTTGTGCTCCATGATTCACTTCTCTTTATCGGTCTTCTTGATTTCTGCCAGGCTTACAGTTTAATATCAGTAATGTCATATTGTAACTTCAACAAATGAAGCAAATCTACTACAAAGAATTGAAATTGCCTGTTTACAAAATTAGTTAATAGCTTCTGTTTCTGTGACAAATTTTATCTTTGCTTTTGCTGCAATTACATCTTAATTCTATGCTTTCAAGAAATGAATATAAATCGTTTAATATCTGAGCCTACGTTTTACAGGAACAAAAGCTGTTTGTAAAAAGGATCTTTATTGCTCTGTTCCGCAACAGCTAACATTTGTCTTAAGTTTAGTTGGAGCTGTTCTCTGCGCTTCATGTTACCAACTTTTGTGACACTGAGAAATCCACGTTCCATATTTTAAGTCATTTTACCCTAATGAGAACTCAAAACCCAGCTGTCTGTCACTCAGAGAGTGTGCGTAAGAAGCGTTGGATTTCATTCTCAGTATCCAACCATTGTAAGAGGTTCGTCAAGGTTCGTCCAGTATATGGACCTCTCTCATGCAAACAGGGTGCCCCTAATTGGGGGACCAAAGGTAAAAGTCCACTTTAAAAAGAGCTCATGCTGTATCAATTAGCCACACATTTTCTTCACGTAATGACTGTTATCCTGTCTATCTCTTCCAATAACTAACAACTATTTTAAGTTCATGCTAATTCCAAGCCCTGAAGGGGAGTGCCTGAGCCCCCAAAGACCATTGGCTGTTTAACATCAACCTTATTACCCAGTAAAAGCTTAGGTGGACTCTTTGACCATTGGACTGGTGCTCTTATCAGACTAGATAATACTGAGGATCTCTGTCAAGTGTCTTTAGGATTGTGTCAGTGGCATCAGTTTAAGATGCATATGAGATCATTCAGAATTTATTAACTGGTGCGTTTGACTTGCAGTTGACCTCCTTCTAGTCTCAATTTAACGTACTTCAAGCACAAAGAATTTACTTACCTCAAGCAGGTTTTGCGTAGCCATCTTGTTTTAGATTGTAAATTGTGCTTGAGACAAACAAAAGCCGGCTCTTAGGGTGCCAATAAGCTCTTTTTAAACATGCTAGTTGTCTAGATATCATATTGGCCCTCAGCTTCTGCACATTTTTACATTCCTGCTGCTGGTGAGAAACTCAGTATTAAAGTCTATGGATTGGAGAGACAGGCAAGCAGTTAGAAGTCTACCATCCTTTTCTTGACCCTAAAATGTTTGCTTTGCAGGAACCCACTACCACTTTTTTTCCTTGACTATGCCTGCATTTGAATAGAACACACAGGCAGTCAAAGGGTCATCCCAGGAAGAAGGGATAGTTGCTTATGAGTCACAAACAGTTCTAGAATTTTTAAAAATGTTTTTGTCTCCTAGTGAATGCTGCTATATATCTGTGAGGCTAAATGATCATACGTTGCCTGATTATTGCAGGCAATGGGTAAAATAGTCACTTGCCTAAGAGTGTGGTGCAGCTTGGATTTCTCATGCACAGTTTCAGTCAGATATTGAAGATTTGTCCTTAGAAGCTTTTGTCCTTGTCCAGGTGTTCAAGGAACAACACAGTACCATTGTATCATGCTAAACAGTGTGGCTGTCTAGGATTGAGTGTAACTTTTAGAAGGAAAATATTTTGCTGAAATCTTAACTCCGTGACATTTCACATACCTGTATTTAGAAATTACAATAAAAAATATGCAACAAGCCAAGTGCACTGCAGCACCCATGTTGTAACGTACATAGCTTCAGTGTTGACACTGGATGGCAGTTCATGTGACCTTTCTAAGCTTTTTAAACTGCTGTTTAAAGGGAATAGTCAATGCGTATTTATATGTATTTTGCATTATCTTAAACATTAAAATATTTGTTGTACTCTGTGCTCTTTGACCTGGGAACCATTATGTACTTGTTAATCCTCTAACCGATCTACTACTGGTTAGAATCTACTTTGTAGTTTAGATGTGCGCTCCAGTTTCACATGGGAAAAAGGGGAGCACAAAAGAAGCACCCTGATACATGTTACACATATTGCTGAGGCTCCACCTGACATGTTCCGTCTGAAAACAAAATTCATCAGGGACTTGTGTCTTTGTTACCATTGTCAGAATGCAGCATGTTATATATTTTATTGAACATGAAACCAAGCACATAAATAGACATGTGAACAGCCCAGTTTTTCAAAGTGAAATGTCATTGTTCTGTGCTTTATCAGTGACCTGTATTTGTAAAAAGCATGTAGACTGTACACTATGTTTGCAGCAATGACTAGGACCTTGGAGATAAAAGATTAGAGCACTGGTTACAGTCTGATATCCAGCTCCTGGAAATCAGACATGACAGAATGCTTTAAAGTAGTCATCTTTACGATCTAAACGTTAAACAAAATGTAATGCTGCCTAGCCTGCCTATGTTTAATTTTTGTTATATGTAATATATCCCAAGTGTAATTATTTTAACTGTTTCTTATTTTATGTAGTGTTGCTTCCAATAACTGGCAAGTTACTCACATTTTATACCATTTTATAGCTTTGCCATCCCAACATTGTGCGATACCATCGAACATTTCTAGAAAGTGAGTATAGTTGTATTCTTAAGTATAGCATTGAATTGATATTACTAGATACATTTTCTAAATAAATTCAGTCACATTTTTTTCTTGTACCATTTGAAATATTATAATTATATTATATTTATAATATTATATTTATTATGGTTGCATGGTTTGCAGAAATAAAGTTAATCTTATCTCTGATAATAAAAATGAAACTATCATCTAAAAGGCTCTTTAAGTTGTCCTAAAATATGGGCATTGTGTAATTTTAAACACCTGTAAATATGCAAGGATCCGAATAATATCACTCCTTAAAAAATGTTATCTATGACAGATTGCTTTTGTTATTGCTAAATGGATTACGACTGCTGTCTCCTACTTATGCCTACTAGTATCATATAACAGAGCACTGCAGTTAAAGTGTATCTAAACAAAAATGGAAGAACAAAAATTATATAATGTGGCTGCTTTAGTTGTATTTTATCAGGCTTTTTCCCCTTTATTTTTACCTGGTGATCCTGTCAGTAACACACTTCCTATCCTAGGGTGAGAACACTCACGTGCTATATTCATTTTGTGGAGGAGCATTGTCACACCAGTACAGAAAGTAGAAAGATTGAGGACTGCAGAACACCTTCTGCTTACCTTTTTTTTTTAACACGGGGTTGTTCAGAGAGGTAACCTGGGCAGAAAGATAACACTGCTTGAGATTACATTGCAGAGTGTGCATGACACAGAACAGCTTTTGATTTCTGGTAGGATCAGCAGGTATCTTGTTTTGCGCTTACTACAGACTCGTTCACCCCGCTTCGCCAAAGCATATGGGTTCGGCTCGGCTGAGCCACTTGGCCGCCTTCGGCTGCTGTACAGGCTGTAGTGAATAGCCCGTAGAGCAGCCCTTCGGTTTGACTGAACCGAAGGGCTCCCGCAACCGAAGCGTGCCGAAGGATCAGCCGAAGATACGGCTGGGTCCTTCGGCAGCTTTGTGAATTACCCTTTAAATGTTCAGATTCTTGCTTAAAGACAATTGTGACTGGTTCTCTTTAACGTCACTCTTCAAAAATATACTAAAACCTGCTTAACTTAAACATGAATGAGCACAACTTATCTTCCCTGTTCTTCTCCATCTCCAACTCAACAGGAATTTAGACAAGTTGAGTGTATAACAAATATTGAATTGCAAATAGTTTTTTGTAGCTTAACTCTGCTTGCGAGATCTGAACCTTCAGCTCTCCTAAACTACTCAATTTCTTGATGCTCTGCTTGAATAGATGGATAGAGATAGATAGGTAGTGACACCTGAATGAAGCAATGTAACACATGAGAGTAGTATAACCACCATCACTATTGTCTTTGCTATCCCATAGATGACAAGCTGTACATTGTTATGGAGCTCATTGAAGGGGCACCTCTTGGTGAACATTTCAAGTCCCTAAAGGAGAAAAAACAGCAGTTTACAGAAGAACGTCTCTGGCACATATTTATACAGGTAAGTGGAAAATGGTTATGGCTGCGATAACAAGTTTGTAGCTAAACTCCATGCAGAGGTAAAAAACCCCCCATAATTTCTTAATTGTTCATTAAGGACACATCATTAGTATTTGATCTGATAGGACTGCATTATACTACCTCCTTCAGGAGGAATTGGATACTGGCAAACAAAAAAGCCCTTGCCAACAAAGTGGAACTCCTCCCACTCCCAGTTTTTGCTAGGAGGGTGGACACCTGGAAGGCCATACCTAGACCTTGTAGGACCAAAATGTATGGGGCAACCCCAGAATGTACCAAATCGGTCAAGCAAAACAAACGACAAACGCACTCAACAATTTGTTACCAGTTATACAGTAAGGTGCACACGAAATGGGCTTTGAACAGTAAAACAGTAGAAAGGCATCATGGCACACTCACAAACCAGCATGTAAAACAACTTGTCTCACCACTAAGGACAATGACAGAGGTTTGGATACACGTCTTCTGCAGAGGATGTGAAAGCCGCACTGCCGCGCCAAGGCACCTCTCAGCTGCCATTGGGATGTGCGGGATCCCTTGTGTGTTTCTGTGCTTTTAAGGAGGCTGGGCTTCCTCCTGACAAACCTGCACCCAATTTGATATCTTCTGCCCCCATGTGCTCCAAGATGGAGACTCTCATAGTTTAGAGTTAGGACTGCACTATAAGAGGTGCCTTGGCGCGGCAGTGCGGCTTTCACATCCTCAGCAGAAGACGTGTATCCAAACCTCTGTCATTGTCCTTAGTGGTGAGACAAGTTGTTTTACATGCTGGTTTGTGAGTGTGCCATGATGCCTTTCTACTGTTTTAACCCCAGAATGTACCCCCAGGAACTGGGCTTTTCTAATGGTGCTATCCAGTCTTTTGCATATTTTGTTAGTTACCCACAAAGGGCTTATCAGGTTCAGAGCTGCTGCACTGCCCTTGGGAACCCCAGTCTCTCATATCAGTATTCCCAATGGAGCTGAATGGTAGGAACTACTACTCTTTAATATCTTTTACTGCTGCCGGTCCATCGGTCTCCATGGAAGGGGTTAATAAGCTGAAAAGTGTCATTAGCTGAAGAGCTTGCGCAATTCACACTTTTTTTTCCTCATTGTGAGGTAGCTTCTACCTGCCATTGCTCCTATATGCAAGAGACATCCAAAACAGGTTGGATTCATGTTGTTCAACCTGGCTGTATATTGGTCATGCTAGCAAACCTTCTTGAGGATCTTTTAAAATAAGGAGTTGTTTCCATGGTTCCCTTATCTAATAGGTTTCAGGGGCTCAAAACTAAAAATGGTTATTCACCCCACCTAGTACCCAAAAGCTCTAAATGTCTTCATTTGAACTCAAAAGTTCCATTATAAATCAACCCTCCACCGGGGAGACTTTTTAGCCTTGTTGGACATCCAGAATGCATACTTTCATGTCCTCATTATTCTAGAGCATCAATGCTACCTTTGTTTGGTACCTTTATGGTCTTAAGGACAAGGTTCTACCCTAAGGTCAAGGTGCACGCTACTAGAACTAAAGTGCCTCTTGGATGTTTAGGCATCCGGCAACTGTTTCCCAGATTTGCAAGGCAGCCACCTGGTGCTCTGTTCATACATTTTCCAAGTTTTTCCAGGTGCATGTTATGCCTCATCTGATGCCAGACATAAGTTCCTTCAAGCAGCTTTTAGAGCTGAAAACTATCTGAACTCATCACTGTTGTCACTTTAGAAACAACTTATGCCAGGCGATTCACTTTAAGGAGGTTTTTTTCCGCTTTCCACAGTCTGAAAGACACAGACACATATAGGAATGTTATTCTGATCATTGCTTTCTTTCTCATCCCAGTTGTGTTTAGCACTGCGATATTTACACAAAGAAAAACGGATTGTTCACAGAGACTTATCACCAAACAATATTATGCTGGGAGAAAGAGATAAAGTAACTGTCAGTAAGTACCCATGCAGCTATATATGAATAAAATTGTGTTTTGTTTATTGCCCAGCCTACGAAGCAACAGCAAATCAGCCACCTACATGGATGGAATAGATTATATCATGGCCTATTGTTCTATACAGATGCTAAGACAGGTTACAAAATGTAAACAGAAACTGCGATAGAATACCACCTAACTTAACAGGTCATGCAAAGCGATATCATTTTAACTATCTTACTTCATCACCTCACTGGCATTAATATACTTTATTGGTAAAAAGACATCAGGCATATGATAAGACCTCTTATATTCCCACCACCAGCATCCCTTGAAGACAAAATTTATTTTTAAGTATTCATGCATGCTAAGTAATGTTTAAGTGTAAGACTTGCAGATACTGTAGGTATTACCTCTCACAGAGATCACAGGACTTTGCTTGACAATGCCTTCACCTGCTTTTCTCTCCAGGACAGGGCTTTGTGCATGAATTATCCAGTGTCAGCATCTATTTCTTTGATTAAGATGCTGTCTAAGATATGACACAATTAAGTAACAGAATGTCTCCTGGCTGTGTTCGCAAATGTGTAAACTTTATATCCACAAGAGGGAACTTAACTCCCCTATAGTGATGAGACGTCCACAATTTTGCTACTGCTAATTGCTTCTTTTGGGTTTGGAGTCTTCAGCCATCTAGGGATGATGCAACCCCTGCTTATGTGCATGGGAGTTAATTCATCCCTGCAACTAATGCATGCTGAGATTGAATACTAATCTGTGCATGCATGGGTCAGTGTACAATGTAAAGAAACTACTTTGCAGACAGGTAAGAAGCATTTATAGCAGAAGAAACTGTGAATGTTTTCTTAGATTGTACACAACCTTACTGCTAGCAATTTGTTCCTTTTATATAGTTCTACTTTTAGGGCTTATTTACTGGCAAAAGTGGTTCCAGTGCCTATGTGGGTTCAGGACTCTTTCAGTGCTGAATCACATCAGGAGCAATTTATATGAATAGGTATGAAAAACCAGTTATGGACTAGGTGCTGCAGGCTTTGAGGTTGATTTACTAATGGAAAATAGGCAGTTCATTTTGCAAGAGAATTTTAGCTTAGTAAATAATGGGAAGTTCTACTGACGTCCATCATCCAATCATGTGCAAGCAAAAATAAAGTTTTTTTTTTTAAATTCCTTGCATGTGTTTGGATATTGTTTGCAAAGTGAATTTTCACCACATTCACTAAACTAGGGGAAAACTGCCTATTTGCCTTTAGTAAGTCATCCCCTATGACTCTGCCAGTGCACTGCAGTAATCTCAAAGTTTTATACTCATTTGGTGGGTACACTTAGCTTTTCTTGGGACACTTAGTGCATGCTAGGAGCATGTGTCTCTCTTAGACACTCAAGAATACAGTACCAAATAATGAAGATGCATCTTCCCCATTGTAGTAGCTGCTGCATTATTGCCAGTCCTAGACATTTAAGAGAAAGATCAGCCAAATAAGGAGAATGGGTCATTAAGTCTGGGAAGTAATGCGACAAATCCGAAAACACACACAGTATATCAATACATTGATGATACATGATGATTTTACCATAACACTTTAAACGGGACTTTAGAGTTCCTCTCTGCAGTACTGTAGCTTCTTGCAAATTATGCTAGCAAAATATATGCTGTCAAGTATCTCTCACCTCCCATTATATTTGCATGCAGCTCTTCATACACTGCTGTAAGGGTGAACTGGGGATGGTTATGGATAATTATGAGTGTGCATAATTAGATTGTGGAGAGACTTTGATTTCCCACCTGCAAAAGTCACAGGATCAGAATTAGGTGTTCCCAAAATGCCAAACTCCCAGTGACCAGAGGAGTTTACACAGCATGGTGGCCTAGTGTTCTCAGGCAATGCCTGAATGGAAAACAAAAGCTCTGTGCAAGTTGACTGTTGCTTTTTGTTCCATGCTACATTTCCAAGTTTGCAAACTGCACTTTTAATGTCTGAAGTTTAGTTTTAACTCCAAATTTTACTTATATACTTATACAAATGTGTATTTGGTCTTAGACGGCTTAATTACATTTATAAAAGAAGATCTGACTATATGACCTCATTGAAACTAAGCGGATACAAAATGTATTTTTACAGTTGTAATTCTCCATTGCAGTTTTGAATCTAATTGGTTGCTGTGCAGTAAAACAGATGTTTCTTATTTTAGACACTACAATAAATGCGTCCCTCGAGTATTTCATTGTTGATCCCTGAATTCTCCTGTGTTGCTCTGATACGCTTGAGCGCTCAGCCTGCAGGTTTTGGATTTTTAAAATATTTCTGCAGATTGTCAGATTTACATATTGTTGTAAGAAAACACAGGTTGTATGGTCCCAGGAAAATGGTAGTATGGATAATTGGGCTACTAGAAAAATGGTTCACTAAAGAAGCCCTTTTACAAAACTGGGGCTGCTCATATCTAAATATAAGCTACATTTACAATGTATTTTGTGGAATTTTTTTCTGTGTTATTTAATTGTAATTGTAATTAATTCTAAGAATAATTCTTAAATGGTATGTGTTTGTAGGACTATTAAACATTTGGGTCTTATACAACAGCTAAATATATTTTTAGTAACAGAGTCATAGGTGTAGGTTTTAGGAGCAAAATCAGAAAATGAGCTTTTGTTCAACCATCATAGTATTTTTGTAGTGACCTCTGCCTTGATCTGCTCTGATTTAGAGCCCTTTCGCACGGGCTTTCTGATCAGGTCTACATGTCAGTTTTTCAGGCAGACCTGTTCAGAAGCCCCACATTAGTCTATGGGCAGCCGGATCATCTTACATAGTTACATAGTATTTGAGGTTGAATAAAGACATAAGTCCATCAAGTCCAACCTATTGCGTGTATGCATTTATGAGCAGGTGTGTGCTTGTATATGAGTCCATGTGTGATTTTTCTCTTAGCAGTACCTGTACCCCTATATATTATGGTCTCCAAGGAACTCATCCAGGAGTCTCTTGAATGATTCAACACTCTTAGCTGAAATCACTTCCTGCGGCAGCGAGTTCCAGACCTTAACCGCTCTAACTGTGAAGAACCCCTAAACATTTTCCACCAATTTTTGGTTGTGCCCTCTGGTCTTTGTTACAGAGCTGACCGTAAACAGTTTTTTACTAAGGTTGCTGTCACCCTTGAATAGTTTATACATGAAAATCATGTCCCCCCCTTAATCTCCTAACCTCCAACGAGAACATATTTAATTTTAACAATCTCATTTCATAGTTCAGATCCTCAGACCCCTTAATGAGTTTGGTTGCCCTCTTCTGGACTTTTTCCAGCTCAAGGACATCCTTTCTGAGTATCGGTGACCAAAACTGGACCGCATACTCCAGATGTGGCCGAACCAGTGATCTGTAAAGTGGCAAAATTATAGACTTGTCCCTGCAATACATTCCCTTCTTAATGCAAGACAGGACTCTGCTTGCTTTGTTTACAGCAGCCTGGCACTGAAAGCTGTTCTTCAATCTGCGATCTGTTTTGCTGGGCCTGATTGTGCCAGATTGGGGGTAGTCTGATGTAAACAGGCACAAGTCCATTTTCATCCGATTCTCCATAGACCAACATGGGTCTGGTAATTTCAGTTTCAGGAAAAAACTAGACGGACATGATAGTCACAATGGTGATATCTGTTGCCATCAGCAGGTCATCTGTGCATGGATCCCCTCCTGAATGTGTGAAAGGGGCCTTATAGATTTTCTCCACCTCCCTCTGTGCTCTTAAGGACACTGAGCTCTCTGCAAAAGGGGCAGTGAATGGTGCAACATAGGTCAATGTAGTTCTTGCCAATCCCTTACTGCTTTAAACCCCTTCCAGTTGCAGGATGCAGGGAGGCTGGGAAGGAATATGTAAGAAGGTGGGCAGGAGAATGCAATACAAAGTAAAATACAAAACACGTGGTTTTGTATAAAGTAGATGTAAATCCTTACTAAATTAGGTCTAGTACTATGCATCATATACAGTGGCTCCTTTTTAAAGATATAATACTTCTTTTCAGCTTTTTAAATCCTTAGTTGCATCTCCATGATGCTGATCTTCTGCAGCTTCTTTGCATCTCTTTTCTGTGTGCATGCATGCGCACCACCGATGGCTGCAAGGCATTTCTAAGGGCAGTTTTCTTGATTTTTTTTTTTTTGCACTATACATACGATCTTTTTTATTTTACAAATACACATTTAATATATGATTGAGTGCTGTGAATTCGCTAAAAAGAGAACAGATGAAGTAAATTCCTTTCAGGCATGCTGTCTCTCATTAAAGCCTCAGATATAGCCATTGTTTAGGGAAGAAGTCACTCCTCTGACTCTTTCATTTGTGTTTGTAATTTTCAACTTGAGCTATTGAACTCTATAAACAGCATTTATACAAACGAGGAAGCAGGAAAATATGGAAAAAATACAGTGTTTATAAGCAACATTTCTAATTTACCAGGCAAAAAATATAGTTAAGTTTATTTCTTAGTCATGGTCATATTAAATAATGAAACAATTGTACAAAACCAATATACATTGTGTAATTATTTGTGATGGATGTAAGGATAGATCCAGCAGCTCCCTCTCATCTCAGATTAAAAACCTGTGAATCAGGTTTACAGCATAAACCCACTATTCATTATTCCAGTAGTAAATAGTTACATCATTTACTATATTACTTCATATCAGTTCTAATAATCTGTATTTAGGCCAGTCCATAACGGCCATTAATCATACAGAGACACAGATTACGATTTAAATGGTGCCTAGGATAAAAAGCTAAAAATAATTATGTATTTGTATATTGAATTTCCATAAGTTCTACCCCACTCTTAATAACCATATTGATCTAGAAGTTTGTTAAATTAACTTATTAAAGCTGCCCATAGGATGTAGTTCCTCGATGCACTGACACAATTTCACTCAGCCCTTGGAATATGCACCTTGTGTCACAACTCTCATAGAGCCTGCCTTCTGAACTACAACTCGTTGTCTGAACAATGTAACATTATCATCGCTTGCTGGAAGCCATGCTTTATGGGCCATCTAGTCTTGAGAAATCAACAATGAATCATATCAAGCAGCATAAAGAGATTTGTCAAAATGATGTCTCATGCTCCATGAACCACTCTTTCACAATTCGAGACCAATGAATCCTGGCATTGTCATCTTGAAATATGCCCTTGCTATTAGGGAAGAAAATATCCATTGATGGAAAAACCTGATCATTCAGTATATTCAGGGAGGCAGCTGACCTAATTTTTTGGGGACATAACATTGCTGAACCTAGAATGGACCAACTGAGGCAACAGCAGATCATAACACTATCCAAAATCCAGGTAGTGACTGAAATAAATTAACTGCAGTCAAGGCTTATGTACTGGAAATATGCGAGCTAACGAGTATACAACCAAGGAACAAAAACATAAATAGATAAATATAATAAACCAGGGTAATGAAAAAGTGTAAACAAAGCATAAATGACACCAAAGCATAGGAATAAAGTACCGCTCCTCCATGGCTTTAGCAGAGGAAAGAGTCCGGGGCTTGCTGGCAGGAATGTGTCCTCGCTCCAACCAAACAGGTATATAGTAAAGGAAGAATCTGGCCGCTCTCTGTTCTATGCTGAATCAGTTTATTGAAAGTTTATCAGTGACACTGAGTCCTGCCTAAGGTCCATCCTCTGATATGTCCCACCCATCCCTGGGCTTAATGATATAACCAGTTATAATATGGGGGGGGGAAATGTTCTGCCCCGGGCGCCCATAACTCTGGTTACGCCACTGCATAGAACATCTATGACTAAGTTCAGTCTTGGGTGAAAGGGCGGACCTTAGGCAGGACTCAGTGTCACTGATGATCTTTCAATAAACTGATTCAGCGTGGAACGCAGTGTGGCTCGTTGCTTCCTTTATTATACAACACAGCATAAATTACTACAAAGGTAAAATAAACCAAGGATGAACATACATGTGAAATAAAAAAATTGCATGATAACGAAAACTATAAGATTTAATATAGATCTACTAATTCTATAGAGTAAAATGACAATCAACCAGCGGATCGGCACTTGTTAGTATTATATTTGTAATAGAGGTGGATCAAATGATGTGAAGCCTATCTGGCATGACACGTCTATGTTATCTATGTTTTGCTAGCTGTTTAGAAAGATGATATTTATACTGCCAGGACAAAAATTGCACAAGGCACACTAACATTGCATTGAACTGTTTGTTCTGGTAATTGTAAAAAAAACACAAAAAAATGCTCTAACAAACTGAAGAAAGCAGACGGATTCTTATGGGCTTATTGGATTGGTTATGGGCAGAGGTAGAGCTTCTGTAGATACACCAGAGTTTTCTGATAATGAAGACCTGACAGGGAGCATGGTGTCCTGATACTGGAGGTTGCCGCTTATACACATCCGCTTTATTAAGAACATCAGCAGGAGCTCTGCCACTGGCATTGAACAGGAGCTTCTTAGAGTATTGACTGTGCTGAACCTGCAGGCTTTGTTTTGTTCTTCAGAGTATCTGTTATGTTTTTGAGAATTAATAAAATGATGCCATATCAGGTTGACAATGTGCAATTTTTATCCTGACGGTGCTTTTCTATATTATTACGATCTTTAAAGTTAAACTTCGGGCAAACAGCACAATTCACATACAATATACACACTATATGAGATCTGTTTTACCTGAAAAGGATTTGTATTTCTCTCCATCCAACCCTGAAATTTACACAGCTCTGCTACACAACACTGTCCTGTCTGGCAGGGCAAGATGTCTGATTATTCTCTGATGCAGTTTCACATCACTTCCAGGTCTTACCCCCAGCACTGTGAACAGAAGCAGCAGGTTGATGAGCGCACTTCTATGTCACTCTGCTCTAATCAACATACTCAATGCACTGCAGCACACGTGACTGTCTTGTGCTGCTTCTCCCTCCTTGAGTGCTGTTGTCCGGGCACTGTAAGGGGGTGAAACATATTAAAATGCATTCAACAATGTGTTAATGAGTACATAGCGGCATTCATTTGTGCCTTTTATATCTGACTGGAGTTCATCTGTAAAGGTGTCAGTGTGCTGCATTAGGTGATATTTATCTTTTAAGTTGTAGTCTATTCTCTGCCACAATTGTCTTCAATAATCCCTTACCCAAAGGAACACCTTGCTTTATCCCCCACTGTGCGAACCTTCACTTCCAAGTGTTCTGCAGAGATTATCCTGTCACTTAATCCCTTTGGAATGATCCATGTGTTTGAGTGCTTTTATAATACATTTCTTCCTCTTTGCATGTTTAGACATCAGGTTTTTATAATATCTGTGATTATTGTAAACTGAGTAGAAGTATATTTTGGGATGAACCTAAGGATACTTCAAATGCTACCTACATTTCTGCCCCAACTAAAGATGAAGCCTTGAAATGCATAGCCTACTTGCTCAGGGCTTCAGTTATTCATTTACATATGGCTGTAGCGTATCAGACCCTTCTGCTCCTTATTGTTGGTAATTTGATGATCGTGGAACCCTAGTGGTTTACCAGTAAGCACATCCACTGCAGGCTCCTTACTACACCTCCATGAGTTCACATACAAAAAACACAGTGCTTAAAAATGATTGTGTTTATTAATCAACCATTTAAAAAGCACACACTTTACTCCTATGTATAAGGAGATACATGTATAATAAACATTTGACAATGTTGCCTTTAAAGGGTCAGTCCACTGAAAACTGGTATTGCATTTTTGGTAGATGCTAATACCGGTACTACTTAAGTGCTTGGGTCTGCATACCTGCTGTGGTTGTTATGAGTGGGTCCCAAATCCCTGTTTGATTTTTCATTCATTTTATATTATGGAGAATGCAGCAGGGTGCACTGGTACGTTTAAAGGTGGGTGGGGAATCAGGAGTTATGCCAGGCAGATCTCAGTTAAATATCAAAGACATGTAAGAAATCAGGAACTGATCCAGCCCACCGTTCCTTACCTATAGCTAACATATCACTATATGTCTAAAGTCTGTAGTATACATTAGTCTATACTGATATCAAAGTCTGTAGTATAACTTAGTCTACACTGATTCCAAAGTCTGTAGTATACATTAGTCTATACTGATACCAAAGTCTGTAGTATACATTAGTCTATACTGATACCAAAGTCTGTAGTACTGTATACATTAGTCTATACTGATACCAAAGTCTGTAGTATACATTAGTCTACACTGATTCCAAAGTCTGTAGTATACATTACTCTATACTGCTACCAAAGTCTATAGCATACATTAGTCTATACTGATACCAAAGTCTGTAGTATACATTAGTCTATATTGATACCAAAGTCTGTAGTATACATTAGTCTATACTGATACCAAAGTCTGTAGTTTACATTAGTCTATATTGATACCAAAGTCTGTAGTATACATTAGTCTATACTGATACCAAAGTCTGTAGCATACATTAGTCTATACCAGGGGTGCCCATTAGGTAGATCGTGATCTACCAGTAGCTCTCAAAGCTGATGCTGGTAGATCACGAAGGGTGTGAATGGCGGCCCCTATATTCCATTTTAGTATAATTATTTAGCTGTGCACACATGATTCCCTATTAGCCTGAGTCTGCTAAACCAAGCTCCCTGACACCTTTCTGGTGGATTCTGGTGGTTAAAGTGCTATGTATTACATCAAAGAATATTAGTTTACACAGCCTGTTGCGCCACACTGTTTGCATATATACAGCAAGGAGAGCGAGGAGAGACAGCCACGGGAGAGAGAGCGAGGAAGGTTTTTTTTATCATTGGTAGATCTCATGTAGCTCGTCATTTGAAAAGTAGATCTTAACATAAAAATTGTGGGCACCCCTGGTCTATACTGATACCAAAGTCTGTAGTACTGTATACATTAGTCTATACTGATACCAAAGTCTGTAGTATACATTAGTCTACACTGATTCCAAAGTCTGTAGTATACATTAGTCTATACTGCTACCAAAGTCTGTAGTATACATTAGTCTATACTGATACCAAGCTCTGCAGTATAATTTAGACATAGTAAAAGAGGCAGCTTCCCTCTATGGGAAAGGAATATAAAGGATACACAAATGATGCAAAATGGAGAAAGTCTAAATAATTAGTCTATATAATAAAAGTTAAGTCATAATGCCATTAGGGTGAGATGTGTGGGTGAAACAAGCGCATCATCTTCACATGATTAACATAATTTTGTTAGCTGACATGATTGGTTTAGCTCTATTACACAATTGGCTGACATGACAGTATTTAAACACCAGGACCAGGGCACCAGGCTAAATGTAATCATTGTCAACAGAACTTGAGGAATATGTGAGCAGTAAAACATTATACTGTGGTATGCAATATTTTGAAGCATCAGACAATGAAATATACCGCTGTAACAAACATCAACACTTTTTTTGTGTTACAGTTAGCAATTCAGTACTGTCATTTGCTTGTCTTTCCACCATGTGGCACTCTTGTTCTTTTCTTGCAGTATCAACAGTTCATTCTGGTTGGAGAAGCATGGATTTATTCTCACCCTATAATTTTTCACTAATAGGAAGTGACCATGCTGTTAGTGAGCTATATACTTTCCAGCCTAGCTTGGTATGCATTTGTACAGGTTTTCCAGAGCTTAATTGTTTACAGTTCTTAGTTAAAGTGTTGCATTAATATGTATTAGCTTTAATAAAAATATGAGCAAAAGATGTGGTAGTATTACATAGATTTCTAAAGATGAAAACACAGCTTTATGAAAATACTAATTCATATGTGTAATACATGAATAGTAAGTAATCAGTAATGAACCCACATGATGTGAATTTTGTAATTATTAAAATAATAATACACGTCTAGTAATTAATAGAAATTTCTTAGTGGTGTTTATCCATAAACAAGTTTTACAGAATATTTTAATGTTTAGTCTTGAAAAGTATTCAGTAAACTCCCAGCTATCCAGCACCAGCGGGGATTGGTAGATGCCAGATAACTGTAGTTTCTGGTTGCTTGAGAATTAATAACTCTCTAGCAACCCCCTGCGTATTCAGTTGGTAAAGGGACTTTCCAAGTTTTATCAACTATGTCTGTGTCTACTGTGTCATACCTTGTCTTATATTATGTGTTATCCACTAATATTAGTAATATTAATAGTAAAAGATAGGATAGAACAGGAATGATTTGATCCAGGGAATCCTACTGTCAATGTTAGGATTAGGAATACATTGATTCATGAGAAAGCCTTTTTGTAACATACCAGCTGTCATATCTGTAAAAAAAAAAGTCAAGGAATGACTTGTCTCTGAATTGAGAAAGCTGGTTGGATGACCAGTGAAATGTCTTCAAGAAAAATACATCAAGTCCAGTTGCCTTGACTAATTTTTTACAGATATACCATGACCTGGATGAATGAGCACCTTCACAGACATACCAGCTGTCATGTTTTGAGCGGCCATGTTTCACCACCCTTTGTCCAGTTGGTTTGTGTAGTGTGAACACTCCAAACTGTCACTGGGCATGTTTAAGCACACTGTGCCTGGGACTGCTTGGAAGAAGTGGTCTGGGGCGTGATTTAATTGGAGTCTTGTACAGTTCACTTCAAAGTGAGCGCAAACCTGAGTACTGAAATCTCATTGATCACGGGGCACGATAAGAGGAATCACTGTGAACTGGATGGTAGTGGAGAGGATGTAAGCGTGCCTGGGAATGCTTTCTTAGAGCACAGCGTGAGTGCAGACCAGTGTGAGAGTAGAGACAATGATATTTGGGCACGGTTCGGTTTAGCCATGCCCAGTGTGAATACCTCCTAATGTGTCTTTCTGAATATTTTAGAAAAGCCTGTGATGTAACAAACGGGTTTTGTACCCTGACTAGTAGTACTGGTACCTTATAAGCAGGCTACCTCCAATTTGCCTGCTGAAAGTCTTTGTCAAAAATAATGCCTACACTGTTTACTGGCAAATGTGCTAGGGGATAAAACTATGGCAATGCACAAGCACTGCTTGCCCTGAAGAAAATGGAGTCAACTGCAACAGAGACCCCCATATGCATGTATAGCTATGCACTATCCATGGACATAAAACCTTTCCACAGTATTACAAAATGCTGGAGCTTGGATGTGCATGTGTTTAGTTTAAATAACATACTGGTACTAATGTAACAAAACTTCTAAAAGGAAAATGAGAACAATATTGAAGTTGTTGACAATAACAACTAATTAGGTTTCATTTATGGTAAAAATGTACCTTTTTTATTTTGTGCTTATTATCTTGAATCATCCTTACTAATACACAATACATGTGGCATATCTGCAGTACATTTTCGATTTTTTTTTTTTAAATAATAAGATTTTATTAATTTCAGCATAAATATCAGCATATAAACAGAAAACAGCCATTTACACATATCCCTGTACATATGCATATTTCCCCGTACACATACATATCTTTATATATGCACATGCATATTGGGTATCTCATTATATCTCGTATAGTTTTTATTTCTCACCCAGTATGGCTGCACACCTTAATTACATTCCTTTATATATTTTGTGTTACAGTTAGCAATTCAGTACTGTCATTTGCTTGTCTTTCCACCATGTGGCACTCTTGTTCTTTTCTTGCAGTATCAACAGTTCATTCTGGTTGGAGAAGCATGGATTTATTCTCACCCTATAATTTTTCACTAATAGGAAGTGACCATGCTGTTAGTGAGCTATATACTTTCCAGCCTAGCTTGGTATGCATTTGTACAGGTTTTCCAGAGCTTAATTGTTTACAGTTCTTAGTTAAAGTGTTGCATTAATATGTATTAGCTTTAATAAAAATATGAGCAAAAGATGTGGTAGTATTACATAGATTTCTAAAGATGAAAACACAGCTTTATGAAAATACTAATTCATATGTGTAATACATGAATAGTAAGTAATCAGTAATGAACCCACATGATGTGAATTTTGTAATTATTAAAATAATAATACACGTCTAGTAATTAATAGAAATTTCTTAGTGGTGTTTATCCATAAACAAGTTTTACAGAATATTTTAATGTTTAGTCTTGAAAAGTATTCAGTAAACTCCCAGCTATCCAGCACCAGCGGGGATTGGTAGATGCCAGATAACTGTAGTTTCTGGTTGCTTGAGAATTAATAACTCTCTAGCAACCCCCTGCGTATTCAGTTGGTAAAGGGACTTTCCAAGTTTTATCAACTATGTCTGTGTCTACTGTGTCATACCTTGTCTTATATTATGTGTTATCCACTAATATTAGTAATATTAATAGTAAAAGATAGGATAGAACAGGAATGATTTGATCCAGGGAATCCTACTGTCAATGTTAGGATTAGGAATACATTGATTCATGAGAAAGCCTTTTTGTAACATACCAGCTGTCATATCTGTAAAAAAAAAAGTCAAGGAATGACTTGTCTCTGAATTGAGAAAGCTGGTTGGATGACCAGTGAAATGTCTTCAAGAAAAATACATCAAGTCCAGTTGCCTTGACTAATTTTTTACAGATATACCATGACCTGGATGAATGAGCACCTTCACAGACATACCAGCTGTCATGTTTTGAGCGGCCATGTTTCACCACCCTTTGTCCAGTTGGTTTGTGTAGTGTGAACACTCCAAACTGTCACTGGGCATGTTTAAGCACACTGTGCCTGGGACTGCTTGGAAGAAGTGGTCTGGGGCGTGATTTAATTGGAGTCTTGTACAGTTCACTTCAAAGTGAGCGCAAACCTGAGTACTGAAATCTCATTGATCACGGGGCACGATAAGAGGAATCACTGTGAACTGGATGGTAGTGGAGAGGATGTAAGCGTGCCTGGGAATGCTTTCTTAGAGCACAGCGTGAGTGCAGACCAGTGTGAGAGTAGAGACAATGATATTTGGGCACGGTTCGGTTTAGCCATGCCCAGTGTGAATACCTCCTAATGTGTCTTTCTGAATATTTTAGAAAAGCCTGTGATGTAACAAACGGGTTTTGTACCCTGACTAGTAGTACTGGTACCTTATAAGCAGGCTACCTCCAATTTGCCTGCTGAAAGTCTTTGTCAAAAATAATGCCTACCCTGTTTACTGGCAAATGTGCTAGGGGATAAAACTATGGCAATGCACAAGCACTGCTTGCCCTGAAGAAAATGGAGTCAACTGCAACAGAGACCCCCATATGCATGTATAGCTATGCACTATCCATGGACATAAAACCTTTCCACAGTATTACAAAATGCTGGAGCTTGGATGTGCATGTGTTTAGTTTAAATAACATACTGGTACTAATGTAACAAAACTTCTAAAAGGAAAATGAGAACAATATTGAAGTTGTTGACAATAACAACTAATTAGGTTTCATTTATGGTAAAAATGTACCTTTTTTATTTTGTGCTTATTATCTTGAATCATCCTTACTAATACACAATACATGTGGCATATCTGCAGTACATTTTCGATTTTTTTTTTTTAAATAATAAGATTTTATTAATTTCAGCATAAATATCAGCATATAAACAGAAAACAGCCATTTACACATATCCCTGTACATATGCATATTTCCCCGTACACATACATATCTTTATATATGCACATGCATATTGGGTATCTCATTATATCTCGTATAGTTTTTATTTCTCACCCAGTATGGCTGCACACCTTAATTACATTCCTTTATATATTTATATACCCCCCTCCCCCTATTAGCACCCCCACACCTCCTCCACCTTCCCCTAGCACTGCTCTCCTCTGCATTTATAAAAACCTTTATTCTGATATCTTCCATTATACTTCTATATTACTTGAGGTGTCTCCTTTAAAATTTTTAAATTACAAAATCTTTAAGTTTCTCCCTTTGTTACAGTCCTCCATCTACGTTCTTATCCTTATATCTACTCCAGGGTTTCCACATGACCTCTCACTGAGAGTATCGTTCATTAATATGTGCCGTTAGATCCTCATATCTCTGAATCTTATTCAGTTCCATGGCCCAGTCCTTAATATCTGGAACTCTCTGTGTGTTCTAGTATCGTGCTGCTGCCACAAAAAATCTAAGTAAACCGCTTTTTGCTTTTTTTACGGAGCCTGAAAAAATTGAAAGAAGAGCTATTTTAGGTGATGGATTTTTCTCCAGTGCCAGCTACCTGACTATAAATTTCAAAAACATATTCCCAAAAAGGCATTATTTGTTCACATTTCCAGCATACGTAAAGATAGGTTCCTTCCTCCTTCCCACATCTCCAGCACATTGGTGATTTTACCAGAAACATTCTATGTAGTTCGGTCGGACACCTATACCATCGAGATAGGATTTTGTACCCTTTCTCTTGGTATGAGGAAGCAATAGCTATCTTATGAGTCAGAATAAAAGATTTTTGTATTTCCTCCTTTGTTAAGGAGATTTGTAAATCATTCTCACTTGTTGTCATAAAATAGGGTCTTATAAGGAAACGTTCTTTCATTATATTCTGGTATAATATAGAAATCATATGTGTTGGTCTTTCTTTCTGGCAGCACCTATTCTCGAACAACATCAATGGTCTCTGTAATGAAGCTTTCTCTTGCAAACTTTTGTAAATTGCATTTATACCTTTGTACAGGCATCAAAGAAGCCATTGGTTTCAGATTTTTTAATGCAAGAGCATCTATTATAGGTGAGGGTAAACAGCATGTCCATTGGAAGAACTGTCCCTTTGATTCCCCTGGTTTAAATATTGGGTTCCCCATGATAGGAGTCATGGGTCCTCCAATAGTGGAAATCTGATTTTTTCTTACCATATTGTCCCACACCTTCAAGAGAGGAGGCACACAGAAGGGGAGGTCATGCCTCTGTGGTCTTAGCTCAGGTTCTATCCATGGTAATGTTTTCGAAATTATATATGTTTACTTCATCAAGATGTCATGATTAACATTTCAGTAAGGCTTTATGCTATAAAAACATAAGAAAAACTGGCCACACACCGGATTCCGATTCCGATTGAATCATTTATTGAATCTTGTACCACAACACTGGTGTCCCGCTCATGGTCTGCCGCTGCTGACACATTTCACCCAGTCATGGACTTAGTTTTAGAGATCTCTGCGGCTAAGCCCGTGATTGAGTAAGACACATCAGAGGGGGTAAACCTTGGGTGGGACACCAGTGATGTGGTACAAGCTTCAATAAACTATTCCATTGGAGTCTCTTGTATGGCCAGCTTTTTATTCTCTTTGTATGGGTTCATATTGAATTGAGGATGTGCTCCCAGCGGCAAGCCCATTCCTTCCCTGAGCCATGGAGGAGTGGTGCTTCCTTTATCTGTTCTTCTTGCTGGATTTACACTGTTCTGTGTGCAAGCCGCACACAAGTGTAGGTGTGAATGAACCCGTACATTTTACCTTTGCTTTTCATAATAAACTCTGAGGCATAGATGTGAAACAGCCACAAAAGAAAAAATGGTTTTTCTTCTTGACATTTTCATACAGCAAAATGCAACAGTTCTGCAGCATCAAGTGTTCATACATGATGCTGCATATTGTCCCTTGCTTAGTTTTACGCTTTATACTACATTTTACTAAAGCTATGTAAGGCTGATCTCATATACGAATGATAGGCAATTACTTTCTGTTTTCTAGGCCTTTGCAGAGATTCCAGACTGTCCAATACTTATGTTTAACTTCTGTGCATAAGCAGTGAAGAAATTGTTTGCTTTTCTGAGAAGGAAATTAGACAACTCTCAATTAGTTTCAGATTTTTTTACCCAGTCTATGAAAGATACCGAGCCCTTATGCGGTGTAAACATGCTCATTAATACAAGCTTCCCAACCACCTTTACCATCCAGTTAACACAAAAATACTTGAAGGAATTCTGAAATGTAATATTCGTTTAAAAAAATTTCAGTGGTTTGAATACCTGCAAAACATTATGCAAACATTGGCATTCTTATCTGAAATCCGAAAATACTCCACATAACTTTTAATTAGAAGACTGAGCATGCCTTGGCATCAAATTCTCATGCTGATTGGCACAGTGTGAGTTCTGAGCCATTTGTTGTTTATATGAGTTATCCTAATTCACTGTGTATATATAGACGGAATGGTAACATGAAGCAACAAATTTGTTTAACTTAAGCCAACTTACATAAGTTATTCCACGATAAACAATAGTGTACAAAAAAAGTAATACAGTTAAACATGTCAGGTGGAGAATTATGAACTTTTTTTCAAGAAATGTTAGCTAGTCATCTTGACTCATTAGGCAAGTAGAGTTGCTCAGCAGAGCATTGCTAGGTTCCTAATTCACCTGGGGCACCTCTGGGCACTTCAATTGAATAGTTGCAGGGCTTGTTGCATGCCATGGCTAAATGTGGATGAATCCGTTTGTCCCCATATCATATCTTCTCCCTGGTGGCACATAGTAAAACGAGCATGTGTACTAGGTTCCAGTGTCTAGCAATGCTCCTGCTGCTCATAGATTTGAACCTGATTCTGTTGGCTAGGGCAATTGATGGTTGGGTGATTTCAGTGGAGATGTCTATACTGTTTGCTTTAATATTTTAACATGAATATATAAAGCCAAAACAGTAGGGAATGGTTAAGACCCCAGTTAGGTTTTAGTGCTTAGCCGTGCCTTTGCTGTCCGCTACCAAGATATAATGGTTCTGTTCTATATTGAAGATACATTTCTCCACATTGCCTATAGCTACAAAGATAAATTAGGGCTTGTTTTTAATGTACTTTCATTGGGTGTTCAGAATATGTAAATCATTTTATATATATATAT
>NW_017306943.1:51691-54769 GCF_000935625.1 Nanorana parkeri | reverse complement strand
TATATATATATATATGAATATATATATAGTATTGTCTGGGCACAAGTTCACTATAAAGTACTGCAGCAAGAGAATCAGCATGACATTTAGTCAACCAGCATTTTCCAATAGAAGAGGTGAACCAATGAAGTCTTCATGTTCCTCTAATGATGGTTTCATTTTAATTGAAGCTGTCCCTTTGGATTGTACATTACGTGAAATAATAATCTGCAACGAAAGAGGCTATGGCTATGTATTATTTGTGTTTCAGAGAGCCATAGTTTTCTTTCTACAGTTATCATAACCCCCTTCCCATCAGCTTTGACATGTACATACAGTCCAGCGGTAGCCAAAGATTAGATTAAAAAAAATATATATTTCGGATTATCTACTATGGTAGTGCAAAATGCAGTTGCTCTAAACAAAACACACTGAGTCATGTCAGCCAGACATTTGTTTTTCTTTTTATACCTGAAACAAACTGAAATCTGAAAGGACACTGCACTTTGGACATAGTCAGTGCCATAAAAACAAGCCCATAAGTGTCTTGTAGCAGGCATGGGCCTGACTTTCAGTCCCCAGCTGAAATTTATTGGCCCATAGATCATTATTTCCAGAGTAGGCATAGTGCTAGGATGACAGAATGTGTGTCCATGTAGAAAAATGTGTAATGATTAGGTTATATAGAAGACATATTTGATCTTTTTTTTTTGTGGACAGTTGGTTTTTACTGCCATATAGTTTCTGATTAACAAGCACACAGCCTGAAAGCTATTCATTCAGATTGCATTCAACATTAGCTAATGACTACTGTGTTAAAATTGTATTGAGACTATTGGTTCAATACATGTGTTTACTTTAGGATGGGTCCCTCTAAAAATAACATTGCAGTTTTCTTTATGTCAATACAAAATGACATGACTTTTTTAACTCTTTCGCTGCCAGCTCTGCACTCTACTTATATCCTCAGCTGGCCAGACCATTTTTGCAGTTTTACATTTTTGTATTTCTCACTTACAGCGTTCAGAGTTTCTAAAAGAAACCCTAAATCATACATTATCTGGAAGGATGGGACGGATAGAATAAATAGTTGTTAATACTGATTTTGTAGTTCCCACGACAGTTGCCCAAATGTTTATCAAAACTATATTTTTGATAAAAATACACTAAAATAATTATTAGTAAACACAAATGCAACATAACTCCCATAATGGCAACTAAAAAAATAAATCTATTGAGTTAATAATTAATACATATTTGTAAATTTTAAATCGTTTTAAATTTTTGAAATGATTAAATTAAGAATTTCAAAAGTACACAAAACTATAAATAAGCAACTTATGTTAAAAATCTGGAGGTTTGCTCCTTATCTCTGCATTGTGAAGCATGTTACAATGTGCAGCAATATGTTGCAACACACTGCTGTTCATAGAGTGATAAGTTGTAACAATGCACTCCAGCTGGTGTAAAAAAGTCTTTAGTGTGTTGATGCACATCTGCAATGTATGCAATTGGTGTGCATGTAAGTGTGTGCAGGGGTGTTTTTTTATTTCAGTTTTTATATTATTCTTTAACCACTTGCTGACCGGGGTGTTTCACCCCCTTTCTGGCCAGGCCATTTTTCAGTGTGCAGCGCTGCGGTACTTTGACTGACGTTTATTCCGTCATGCAACGCTGTACTGAAACTAATTTGATACAATTTTTTTGGGGACAGATAGAGCTTTCTTTTGATGGTATTTAATCACCACTGGGGTTTTTATTTTTTTTACTAAATAACGAAAAAAAGTACCCTAAATTTTGTAAAAAAAAACTGTTTCCCTATGAAATGTTATGAAACATTTATTATCACCTGAATGTTCTGGTAAAGTATAAAAGACGGGGTCACTTCAGGTAAATAGAAACCCAACATGTCAAGCTTTAAAATTGTGCACGCCCGTGAAATTGCAGAAAACGACCATACCCAAAATTGGCCATAGGCGATGCTTCAAAAGCTTTTATCGCTCATCAGTTTGATGTTGTCATTAATTATTGGCACTAAAATTATTGCTCTCATTCCGACGTTCGCGATATGTAACACGTGCAGCGTGTTAGGTGCAATAGTCGTTTTCGCACGTTGGCGCACCCGACGCATGTTGCGAGTGTATGGGGTATATTTGAAATAGCTTAAAATCCTGTTGACTTTAATATTACTTTGATTATTTTTTAAACTTTTTTTTACAGTTCTGTCAGGGGACTTTTGGGGGATATTAGGGTTCTAAACAGCTTTTATAACTCCTCCACACTCCATGCATTTAAAGATCCAAAAATATATTGGAGTGCTGCTTATACTTATGTTTTTAAAGTGAAATCCTACTTTGTCTAAACAGCCATATATTGTATCAATTTCTTATGTAGTAGGAGGAAAGAGTACTTATCAACTGCTGGAGAGGTCTTGTGCTATTCAACATGCAAAGGCATAAAGCATGTATTTCAAGTATGTAATCTCCAGTGAAACTTTCCATTGTTAACAAGGCATGTACTTATCTATCAACTGCAAAAGAAACATCTGAACTGAGATGAATGGCAAATACATTTGTTATTTAATAAAGTAAAAATGATTATACACTTACCAAAGAAAAAAAAATCAGAAATACGTGAGCGTGGGGACTTACAATATTAGAAGGAAACTTGTAACTGTACAGTCTTATATGGCTCATTACTCATTACCAAACTCCCACAAGCAATCAATGACTGTGAATATGAGGGATGGGGAGCATGCATTTGACTTTTCTTTCATAATTCACCTGCACAGATTGTTACTTTAGAGAGAAACTGAACTCTGGAAGCTGTGTCCAAAAAAAAGGAAGATAGATGACAAAGGAGTAGTCACCAGCTTTACCTGTAGTCTTCCTGCAGCTGATCTTTCCCCATTACTGACTTACCATGCCTTGTTCTGCACTGTGTTTCTTTCCCCCTCCCCCTTTTTCCCTTTCCTCCCCCCTTTCACCTACTCCCCCCCTGTCTTGTCAGGGTTAAGTCACTTATGTATATACATTAAAAAAAATATGTGTGTGTGTGTGTTTGTATGTATATATATATATATATATATATATATATATA